>NW_027172892.1:0-70010 GCF_018151085.1 Drosophila tropicalis
TCATTCAGTTTTTATGGCTATAGATGTTAGGTCGTCGGACACAGGGCCCAAGATGGCGGATCTAGGTCACAGAATACAGCTTTCATGTCTGTAGGAGCCAAGGTGTCTGTTAAAAGACCTAAGATAGTGGTTCTAGAAAACATCATTCAGTTTTTATGGCTACATATGTTAGGTCGTCGGACACAGGACCCAAAATTTTGGATCTAGGACACATAACGCATCTATCATGTCTGTAGAAGTCAAGGTGTCTGTTAAAAGACCTAAGATAGTGGTTCTAGAAGACATCATTCAGTTTTTATGGCTATAGGACCCAAGATGGCGGATCTAGGACACATAATACAGCTTTTATGTCGGTAGAAGCCAAAGTCACTGTCAAAAGACCGAAGATAATGGGTCTAGAAGACATCACTAAGTTTTTATGGCTATAAAAGTTAGGTAGTCGGACACAGGACTTAAGATAGCGGATCTAGGACACATAATGCAGATTACATGTCTGCATAAGCCAAGGTGTCTGTCAAAAGTCCGAAGATAGTTTGGCTAGAAAACATCATTCAGTTTTTATGGCTTCAGAAGTTAGGTCGTCGGACTCGGGACACGAGAAAGTGGATCTAGGACACATAATGCAGCCTTCATCTCTTTAGAAGCAACATGTCTGTCAAAAGGTAGTTGGTCTAGAAGTCATCATTTACTTCTTATTACTATAGAAGTTATGTTGCTGGACACAGGACCCAAGATAGTGGATCTAGGACACTTAACGCAGATTTCATGTCTGTATAAGTCTGTCAAAAGTCCGAAGACCCCGAAGTCCGTCTAGGACACAATGCAGATTTCATGTCTGTGGAAGCTAAGGCGTCTGCCAAAAGACCGAAGATAGTGGGTCTAAAATATATCATTCAGTTTTTATGGCTATAGATGTTAGGTCGTCGGACACAGGACCCAAGATGGCGGATCTAGGACACAGAATACAGCTTTCATGTCTGTAGGAGCCAAGGTGTCTGTTAAAAGACCTAAGATAGTGGTTCTAGAAAACATCATTCAGTTTTTATGGCTACATATGTTAGGTCGTCGGACACAGGACCCAAGATTGTGGATCTAGGACACATAACGCATCTATCATGTCTGTAGAAGTCAAGGTGTCTGTTAAAAGACCTAAGATAGTGGTTCTAGAAGACATCATTCAGTTTTTATGGCTATAGGACCCAAGATGGCGGATCTAGGACACATAATACAGCTTTTATGTCGGTAGAAGCCAAAGTCACTGTCAAAAGACCGAAGATAATGGGTCTAGAAGACATCACTAAGTTTTTATGGCTATAAAAGTTAGGTAGTCGGACACAGGACTTAAGATAGCGGATCTAGGACACATAATGCAGATTACATGTCTGCATAAGCCAAGGTGTCTGTCAAAAGTCCGAAGATAGTTTGGCTAGAAAACATCATTCAGTTTTTATGGCTTTAGAAGTTAGGTCGTCGGACTCGGGACACGAGAAAGTGGATCTAGGACACATAATGCAGCGTTCATCTCTTTAGAAGCAACATGTCTGTCAAAAGGTAGTTGGTCTAGAAGTCATCATTTACTTCTTATTACTATAGAAGTTATGTTGCTGGACACAGGACCCAAGACAGTGGATCTAGGACACTTAACGCAGATTTCATGTCTGTATAAGTCTGTCAAAAGTCCGAAGACACCGAAGTCCGTCTAGGACACAATGCAGATTTCATGTCTGTGGAAGCTAAGGCGTCTGCCAAAAGACCGAAGATAGTGGGTCTAAAATATATCATTCAGTTTTTATGGCTATAGATGTTAGGTCGTCGGACACAGGACCCAAGATGGCGGATCTAGGACACAGAATACAGCTTTCATGTCTGTAGGAGCCAAGGTGTCTGTTAAAAGACCTAAGATAGTGGTTCTAGAAAACATCATTCAGTTTTTATGGCTACATATGTTAGGTCGTCGGACACAGGACCCAAGATTGTGGATCTAGGACACATAACGCATCTATCATGTCTGTAGAAGTCAAGGTGTCTGTTAAAAGACCTAAGATAATGGTTCTAGAAGACATCATTCAGTTTTTATGGCTATAGAGGACCCAAGATGGCGGATCTAGGACACATAATGCAGCTTTTATGTCGGTAGAAGCCAAAGTCTCTGTCAAAAGACCGAAGATAATGGGTCTAGAAGACATCACTAAGTTTTTATGGCTATAGAAGTTAGGTAGTCGGACACAGGACTTAAGATAGCGGATCTAGGACACATAATGCAGATTACATGTCTGCATAAGCCAAGGTGTCTGTCAAAAGTCCGAAGATAGTTTGGCTAGAAAACATCATTCAGTTTTTATGGCTTCAGAAGTTAGGTCGTCGGACTCAGGACACGAGAAAGTGGATCTAGGACACATAATGCAGCGTTCATCTCTTTAGAAGCAACATGTCTGTCAAAAGGTAGTTGGTCTAGAAGTCATCATTTACTTCTTATTACTATAGAAGTTATGTTGCTGGACACAGGACCCAAGATAGTGGATCTAGGACACTTAACGCAGATTTCATGTCTGTATAAGTCTGTCAAAAGTCCGAAGACACCGAAGTCCGTCTAGGACACAATGCAGATTTCATGTCTGTGGAAGCTAAGGCGTCTGCCAAAAGACCGAAGATAGTGGGTCTAAAATATATCATTCAGTTTTTATGGCTATAGATGTTAGGTCGTCGGACACAGGACCCAAGATGGCGGATCTAGGACACAGAATACAGCTTTCATGTCTGTAGGAGCCAAGGTGTCTGTTAAAAGACCTAAGATAGTGGTTCTAGAAAGCATCATTCAGTTTTTATGGCTACATATGTTAGGTCGTCGGACACAGGACCCAAGATTGTGGATCTAGGACACATAACGCATCTATCATGTCTGTAGAAGTCAAGGTGTCTGTTAAAAGACCTAAGATAGTGGTTCTAGAAGACATCATTCAGTTTTTATGGCTATAGGACCCAAGATGGCGGATCTAGGACACATAATACAGCTTTTATGTCGGTAGAAGCCAAAGTCACTGTCAAAAGACCGAAGATAATGGGTCTAGAAGACATCACTAAGTTTTTATGGCTATAAAAGTTAGGTAGTCGGACACAGGACTTAAGATAGCGGATCTAGGACACATAATGCAGATTACATGTCTGCATAAGCCAAGGTGTCTGTCAAAAGTCCGAAGATAGTTTGGCTAGAAAACATCATTCAGTTTTTATGGCTTCAGAAGTTAGGTCGTCGGACTCAGGACACAAGAAAGTGGATCTAGGACACATAATGCAGCGTTCATCTCTTTAGAAGCAACATGTCTGTCAAAAGGTAGTTGGTCTAGAAGTCATCATTTACTTTTTATTACTATAGAAGTTATGTTGCTGGACACAGGACCCAAGATAGTGGATCTAGGACACAAAATGCAGCTTTCATGTCTGTAGAAGCCAAGTATGTCTAGTTTTTATATAGCTATAGAAGTTAGGTCGCCGCACACAGGACCCAAGATAATGGATCTAGGACACATAATGCAGCTATCATGTCTGTAGAAGTCAAGGTGTCTGTTAAAAGACCTAAGATAGTGGTTCTAGAAGACATCATTCAGTTTTTATGGCTATAGATGTTAGGTCGTCGGACACAGGACCCAAGATAGTGGATCTAGGACACATAACGCAGATTTCATGTCTGTATAAGCCAAGGTGTCTGTCAAAATCCGAAGGTCCGAAGTCCGTCGGACACAGGACCCAATATAGCGGGTCTAGGACACATAATGCAGCTTTCATGTCTCTGGAAGCTAAGGCGTCTGCCAAAAGACCGAAGATAGTGGGTCTAGAAGACATCATTCAGTTTTTATAGCTATAGAAGTTAGGTCGCCGCACACAGGACCCAAGATAATGGATCTAGGACACTTAACGCAGATTTCATGTCTGTATAAGCCAAGTTCTGTCAAAAGTCCGAATGGTTGGGGGTCAGTCGTCGGACACAGGACTCAAGATAGCGGGTCTAGGGCACATAATGCAGCTTTCATGTCTGTAGAAGCCAAGGTGTCTGTCAAAAGACCCAAGATAGTGGGTTTAAAATATATCATTCAGTTTTTATGGCTTTGAAAGCAAAAGTGTCTGTTAAAAGACCTAAGATAGTAGTTCTAGAAGACATCATTCAGTTTTTATGGCTATAGATGTTAGGTCGTCGGACACAGGGCCCAAGATTGTGGATCTAGGACACATAACGCAGCTATCATGTCTGTAGAAGTCAAGGTATTTGTTAAAAGACCTAAGATAGTGGTTCTAGAAGACATCATTCAGTTTTTATGGCTACATATGTTAGGTCGTCGGACACAGGACCCAAGATTGTGGATCTAGGACACATAATGCAGCTATCATGTCTGTAGAAGTCAAGGTGTCTGTTAAAAGACCTAAGATAGTGGTTCTAGAAGACATCATTCAGTTTTTATGGCTATAGATGTTAGGTCGTCGGACACAGGACCCAAGATAGTGGATCTAGGACACTTAACGCAGATTTCATGTCTGTATAAGCCAAGGTGTCTGTCAAAAAGTTTGGGCGCCAAATGTCTCGAAGTTTAGTTTTTCCGAAGTGTCGTCGGACACAGGACTCAAGATAGCGGGTCTAGGACACATAATGCAGCTTTCATGTCTATGGTTTGGAAGCCAAGGTGTCTGCCAAAAGACCGAAGATAGTGGGTCTAGAAGACATCATTCAGTTTTTATAGCTATAGAAGTTAGGTCGCCGCACACAGGACCCAAGATAGTGGATCTAGGACACTTAACGCAGATTTCATGTCTGTATAAGTCTGTCAAAAGTCCAGGGTCCAAAGTCCGTCGGACACAGGACTCAAGATAGCGGGTCTAGGACACATAATGCAGCTTTCATGTCTGTAGAAGCCAAGGTGTCTGTCAAAAGACCCAAGATAGTGGGTTTAAAATATATCATTCAGTTTTTATGGCTTTGAAAGCAAAAGTGTCTGTTAAAAGACCTAAGATAGTAGTTCTAGAAGACATCATTCAGTTTTTATGGCTATAGATGTTAGGTCGTCGGACACAGGACCCAAGATGGCGGATCTAGGACACATAATGCAGCTTTCATGTCTGTAGGAGCCAAGGTGTCTGTTAAAAGACCTAAGATAGTGGTTCTAGAAAACATCATTCAGTTTTTATGGCTACATATGTTAGGTCGTCGGACACAGGACCCAAGATTGTGGATCTAGGACACATAATGCAGCTATCATGTCTGTAGAAGTCAAGGTGTCTGTTAAAAGACCTAAGATAGTGGTTCTAGAAGACATCATTCAGTTTTTATGTGCTATAGAAGTTAGGTCGTCGGACACAGGACCCAAGATTGTGGATCTAGGACACATAATGCAGCTTTCATGTCTGTAGAAGCCAAAGTGTCTGTCAAAAGACCTAAGAGAGTGTTTCTAGAAAAATCATTCAGTTTTTATGGCTATAGAGTTAGGTCGCGCACACAGGACTCAAGATGGCGGATCTAGGACACATAATACAGCTTTCATGTCGGTAGAAGCCAAAGTCTCTGTTAAAAGACCGAAGATAATGGGTCTAGAAGACATCACTAAGTTTTTATGGCTATAAAAGTTAGGTAGTCGGACACAGGACTTAAGATAGCGGATCTAGGACACATAATGCAGATTACATGTCTGCATAAGCCAAGGTGTCTGTCAAAAGTCCGAAGATAGTTTGGCTAGAAAACATCATTCAGTTTTTATGGCTTCAGAAGTTAGGTCGTCGGACTCAGGACACAAGAAAGGGGATCTAGGACACATAATGCAGCGTTCATGTCTTTAGAAGCCAACTTGTCTGTCAAAAGGTAGTTGGTCTAGAAGTCATCATTTACTTTTTATGGCTATAGAAGTTATGTTGCAGGACACAGGACCCAAGATTGTGGATCTAGGACACATAACGCAGCTATCATGTCTGTAGAAGTCAAGGTGTCTGTTACTAAGATAGTGTCTAGAAGACATCATTCAGTTTTTATGGCTATAGAAGTTAGGTCGCCGCACACAGGACCCAAGATAGTGGATCTAGAACACATAACGCAGCTTTTATGTCTGTAGAAGCCAAAGTCTCTGTCAAAAGACCGAAGATAGTGTCTCTAGAAGACATCATTAAGTTTTTATGGCTATAGAAGTTAGGTCGTCGGACACAGGACTCAAGATAGCGGGTCTAGGACACATAATGCCGCTTTCATGTCTGTGGAAGCTAAGGTGTCTGTCAAAAGACCGAAGATAGTAGTTCTAAAAGACATCATTAAGTTTTTATGGCTATAGAAGTTAGGTCGTCGGACACAGGACCCAAGATGGAGGATCTAGGACACAGAATACAGCTTTCATGTCTGTAGGAGCAAAGGTGTCTGTTAAAAGACCTAAGATGGTGGTTCTAGAAAACATCATTCAGTTTTTATGGCTACAGATGTTAGGTCGTCGGACACAGGATCCAAGATTGTGGATCTAGGACACATAACGCAGCGTTCATGTCTGTAGAAGTGAAGGTGTCTGTTAAAAGACCTAAGATAGTGGTTCTAGAAAACATCATTCAGTTTTTATGGCTACATATGTTAGGTCGTCGGACACAGGACCCAAGATTGTGGATCTAGGACACATAATGCAGCTATCATGTCTGTAGAAGTCAAGGTGTCTGTTAAAAGACCTAAGATAGTGGTTCTAGAAGACATCATTCAGTTTTTATGGCTATAGATGTTAGGTCGTCGGACACAGGACCCAAGATAGTGGATCTAGGACACTTAACGCAGATTTCATGTCTGTATAAGCCAAGGTGTCTGTCAAAAGTCCGAAGAGTTCGAAGTCCGTCGGACACAGGACTCAATATAGCGGGTCTAGGACACATAATGCAGCTTTCATGTCTGTGGAAGCTAAGGCGTCTGCCAAAAGACCGAAGATAGTGGGTGTAGAAGACATCATTCAGTTTTTATAGCTATAGAAGTTAGGTCGTCGCACACAGCACCCAAGATAATGGATCTAGGACACTTAACGCAGATTTCATGTCTGTATAAGTCTGTCAAAAGTCCGAAGGGTCCGAAGTCCGTCGGACACAGGACTCAAGATAGCGGGTCTAGGGCACATAATGCAGCTTTCATGTCTGTAGAAGCCAAGGTGTCTGACAAAAGACCCAAGATAGTGGGCTTAAAATATATCATTCAGTTTTTCAAGTGTCTGTTAAAAGACCTAAGATAGTAGTTCTAGAAGACATCATTCAGTTTTTATGGCTATAGATGTTAGGTCGTCGGACACAGGACCCAAGATGGCGGATCTAGGACACATAATACAGCTTTCATGTCTGTAGGAGCCAAGGTGTCTGTTAAAAGACCTAAGATAGTGGTTCTAGAAAACATCATTCAGTTTTTATGGCTACATATGTTAGGTCGTCGGACACAGGACCAAAGATTGTGGATCTAGGACACATAACGCAGTTATCATGTCTGTAGAAGTCAAGGTGTCTGTTAAAAGACCTAAGATAGTGTTTCTAGAAGACATCATTCAGTTTTTATGGCTACATATGTTAGGTCGTCGGCCACAGGACCCAATATTGTGGATCTAGGACACATAATGCAGCTTTCATGTCGGTACAAGCCAAAGTCTCTGTCAAAAGACCTAAGAGAGTGTTTCTAGAAAACATCATTCAGTTTTTATGGCTATAGATGTTAGGTCGTCGCACACAGGACTCAAGATGGCGGATCTAGGACACATAATACATCTTTTATGTCGGTTGAAGCCAAAGTCTCTGTTAAAAGACCGAAGATAATGGGTCTAGAAGACATCACTAAGTTTTTATGGCTATAAAAGTTAGGTAGTCGGACACAGGACTTAAGATAGCGGATCTAGGACACATAATGCAGATTACATGTCTGCATAAGCCAAGTTGTCTGTCAAAAGTCCGAAGATAGTTTGGCTAGAAAACATCATTCAGTTTTTATGGCTTCAGAAGTTAGGTCGTCGGACTCAGGACACAAGAAAGGGGATCTAGGACACATAATGCAGCGTTCATGTCTTTAGAAGCCAACTTGTCTGTCAAAAGGTAGTTGGTCTAGAAGTCATTATTTACTTCTTATGGCTATAGAAGTTATGTTGCAGGACACAGGACCCAAGATTGTGGATCTAGGACACATAACGCAGCTTATTATGTCTGTAGAAGCCAAAGTCTCTGTGAAAAGTCCGAAGATAGTGTCTATAGAAGACATCATTCAGTTTTTATGGCTATAGAAGTTAGGTCGTTGCACACAGGACCCAAGATAGTGGATCTAGAACACATAATGCAGCTTTTATGTCTGTAGAAGCCAAAGTCTCTGTGAAAAGACCGAAGATAGTAGTCTCTAGAAGACATCATTAAGTTTTTATGGCTATAGAAGTTAGGTCGTCGGACACAGGACTCAAGATAGCGGGTCTAGGACACATAATGCCGCTTTCATGTCTGTGGAAGCTAAGGTGTCTGTCAAAAGACCTAAGATAGTAGTTCTAAAAGACATCATTAAGTTTTTATGGCTATAGAAGTTAGGTCGTCGGACACAGAACCCAAGATGGTGGATCTAGGACACAGAATACAGCTTTCATGTCTGTAGGAGTAAAGGTGTCTGTTAAAAGACCTAAGATGGTGGTTCTAGAAAACATCATTCAGTTTTTATGGCTACAGATGTTAGGTCGTCGGACACAGGACCCAAGATTGTGGATCTAGGACACATAACGCAGCGTTCATGTCTGTAGAAGTCAAGGTGTCTGTTAAAAGACCTAAGATAGTGGTTCTAGAAAACATCATTCAGTTTTTATGGCTATAGATGTTAGGTCGTCGGACACAGGACCCAAGATAGTGGATCTAGGACACATAACGCAGATTTCATGTCTGTAGAAGTAAGGTGTCTGTTAAAAGACCTAAGATAGTGGGTCTAGAAAACATCATTCAGTTTTTATGGCTACATATGTTAGGTCGTCGGCCAAAGGACCCAAGATTGTGGGTCTAAAGGACACATAACGCAGCTAACATATATGGCTTAGAAGTCAAAGTGTCTGTTAAAAGACCTAAGATAGTGGGTTCTAGAAGACATCATTCAGTTTTTATGGCTATAGATGTTAAGGTCGTCGGACACAGGACACAAGATAGCGGATCTAGGACACTTAATGCAGCTTTCATGTCTGTAGGAGCCAAGGTGTCTGTCAAAAGTCCTAAGATAGTGCCTCGAAAAATCATTCAGTTTTTATGGCTACATATGCTAGGTCGTCGGACACAGGACCCAAGATTGTGGATCTAGGACACATAACGCAGCTATCATGTCTGTAGAAGTCAAGGTGTCTGTTAAAAAGACCTAAGATAGTGGTTCTAGAAGACATCATTCAGTTTTTATGGCTTCAGAAGTTAGGTCGTCGGACACTGGACACAAGAAAGGAGATCTAGGACACATACCGCAGCTATCATGTCTGTAGAAGTCAAGGTGTCTGTTAAAAGACCTAAGATAGTGGTTCTAAAAGACATCATTCAGTTTTTATGGCTATAGATGTTAAGTCGTCGTCGGACACAGGACCCAAGATAGTGGATCTAGGACACTTAACGCAGATTTCATGTCTGTATAAGCCAAGGTGTCTGTCAAAAGTCCGACAAGTCCGAAGTCCGTCGGACACAGGACTCAATACTCATGCAGCTTTCATGTCTGTGGAAGGTAAGGCGTCTGCCAAAAGACCGAAGATAGTGGGTGTAGAAGTTTATCATTGACTTCTTATGGCTATAGAAGTTATGTCGCCGCACACAGGACCCAAGATAGTGGATCTAGAACACATAACGCAGATTTCATGTCGGTAGAAGCCAAAGTCTCTGTCAAAAGACCAAAGATAGTGTGTCTAGAAGACATCATTAAGTTTTTATGGCTATAGAAGTTAGGTCGTCGGACACAGGACCCAAGATAGCGGATCTAGGACACAAAATGCAGCTTTCATGTCTGTAGAAGCCAAGGTGTCTGTTAAAAGACCGAAGATAGTGGTTCTAGAAGACATCATTCAGTTTTTATGGCTATAGGACCCAAGATGGCGGATCTAGGACACATAATACAGCTTTTATGTCGGTAGAAGCCAAAGTCTCTGTCAAAAGACCGAAGATAATGGGTCTAGAAGACATCACTAAGTTTTTATGGCTATAAAAGTTAGGTAGTCGGACACAGGACTTAAGATAGCGGATCTAGGACACATAATGCAGATTACATGTCTGCATAAGCCAAGGTGTCTGTCAAAAGTCCGAAGATAGTTTGGCTAGAAAACATCATTCAGTTTTTATGGCTTCAGAAGTTAGGTCGTCGGACTCAGGACACAAGAAAGGGGATCTAGGACACATAATGCAGCGTTCATGTCTTTAGAAGCCAACTTGTCTGTCAAAAGGTAGTTGGTGAAGTTTTACTTCTTGTGGCTATAGAAGTTATGTTGCAGGACACAGGACCCAAGATAGTGGATCTAGGACATAAAATGCAGCTTTCATGTCTGTAGTAGCCAAGATGTCCGAAGATGTCAAAAGACCGAAGATAGTGGGTCTAGAAGACATCATTCAGTTTTTATAGCTATAGAAGTTAGGTCGCCGCACACAGGACCCAAGATAGTAAATCTAGGACACTTAACGCAGATTTCATGTCTGTATAAGCCTCTCTGTCAAAAGTCCGAAGGGTCCTAGAAGTCTTTTTTTTCGTCGGAAACAGGACTCAAGATAGCGGGTCTAGGACACATAATGCAGCTTTCATGTCTGTAGAAGCCAAGGTGTCTGACAAAAGACCCAAGATAGTGGGTTTAAAATATATCATTCAGTTTTTATGGCTTTGAAAGCAAAAGTGTCTGTTAAAAGACCTAAGATAGTAGTTCTAGAAGACATCATTCAGTTTTTATGGCTATAGATGTTAGGTCGTCGGACACAGGACCCAAGATGGCGGATCTAGGACACAGAATACAGCTTTCATGTCTGTAGGAGCCAAGGTGTCTGTTAAAATACCTAAGATAGTGGTTCTAGAAAACATCATTCAGTTTTTATGGCTACATATGTTAGGTCGTCGGACACAGGACCCAAGATTGTGGATCTAGGACACATAACGGAGCTATCATGTCTGTAGAAGTCAAGGTGTCTGTTAAAAGACGTAAGATAGTGTTTCTAGAAGACATCATTCAGTTTTTATGGCTACATATGTTAGGTCGTTAGACACAGGACCCAAGATTGTGGATCTAGGACACTTAACGCAGATTTCATGTCTGTATAAGCCAAGGTGTCTGTCAAAAGTCCGAAGAGTCCGAAGTCCGTCGGACACAGGACTCAATATAGCGGGTCTAGGACACATTATGCAGCTTTCATGTCTGTGGAAGCTAAGGCGTCTGCCAAAAGACCGAAGATAGTGGGTGTAGAAGTTATCATTCAGTTTTTATGGCTTTAGAAGTTACGTCGTCGGACACAGGGGTCAAGATAGCAGGACTAGGACACATAATACAGCTTTCATGTCTGCAGAAGCCAAGGTGTCTGTCAAAAGACCGAAGATAGTGGGTATAAAATATATCATTCAGTTTTCATGGCTTTGGAAGCCAAGGTGTCTGTTAAAAGGCCTAAGATAGTGGTTCTAGAAGACATCATTCAGTTTTTATGGCAGGAAGACATCATTTAGTTTTTATGTCTATAGAAGTTAGTTCGTCAGACACACGATCCAAGATGGCGGATCTAGGACACATAATACAGCTTTCATGTCTGTAGAAGCCAAGGTAAGATAGCGGATCTAGGACACATAATGCAGCTTTCATGTCGGTAGAAGCCAAAGTCTCTGTCAAAAGACCTAAGAGAGTGTTTCTAGAAAACATCATTCAGTTTTTATGGCTACAGTTGTTAGGACGTCGGACACAGGACCCAAGATAGCGGATCTAAGACACATAATGCAGGTTTCAAGTTTGTAGAAGCCAAGGTGTTTGTCAACAGACCGATGATATTGGGTCTAGAAGACATCATTCAGTTTTTATGGATATAGAAGTTAGGTCGCCGCACACAGGACCCTAGATAGTGGATCTAGAACACATAACGCAGCTTTCATGAAGATAGCGTGTCTAGAAGACATTATTTACTTCTTATGGCTTTAGAAGTTATGTCGCAGGACACAGGACCCAAGATAGCGGATCTAGGACACGAAATGCGGCTTTCATGTCTGTAGAAGCCAAGGTGTCTGTCAAAAGACCGAAGATAGTGGGTCTAGAAGACATCATTCAGTTTTTATGGCTATAGAAGTTAGGTCGCCGCACACAAGACCCTAGATAGTGGATCTAGAACACATAACGCAGCTTTCATGAAGATAGCGTGTCTAGAAGACATCATTAACTTTTATGGCTATAGAAATTATGATCTAGGACACATAATACAGATGTCATGTCTGTAGGAGCCAAGGTGTCTGTTAAAAGTCCTAAGATGGTGGTTCTAAAAAACATCGTTCAGTTTTTATGGGTACATATGATAGGTCGTCGGAGACAGGACCCAAGATTGTGGATCTAGGACACTTAACGCAGCTATCATGTCTGTAGAAGTCAAGGTGTCTGTTAAAAGACCTAAGATAGTGGTTCTAGAAGACATCATTCAGTTTTTATGGCTATAGATGTTAGGTCGTCGGACACAGGACCCAAGATAGTGGATCTTGGACACTTAACGCAGATTTCATGTCTGTATAAGCCAAGGTGTCGGTCAAAAGTCCGAAGTTAGTTTGGCTAGAAAAAATCATTCTGTTTTTATGGCTTCAGAAGTTAGGTCGTCGGACACAGGTCGCAAGAAAGGGGATCTAGGACACATAATGCAGCGTGCATGTCTGTAAAAGCCAACTTGTCTGTCAAAAGATAGTTGGTCTAGAAGACATCATTTACTTCTTATGGCTACAGAAGTTATGTAGCAGGACACAGGACCCAAGACAGCGGATCTAGGATACAAAATGCAGCTTTCATGTCTGTAGAAGCCAAGATGTCTGTCAAAAGACTGAAGATAGTGGGCCTAGAAGACATCATTCAGTTTTTATGGTTATAGAAGTTAGGTCGCCGCACACAGGACCCAAGATAGTGGATCTAGGACACATAACGCAGCTTTTTTTGTCAAAAGACCGAAGAAAATGGGTCTAGAAGACATCATTAAGTTTTTATGGCTATAGAAGTTAGGTAGTCGGACACAGGACTCAAGATAGCGGGTCTAGGACACATAATGCAGATTACATGTCTGTATAAGCCAAGGTGTTTGTCAAAAGTCTGAAGATAGTTTGGCTAGAAAACATTCAGTTTTTATGGCTTCAGAAGTTAGGTCGTCAGACACAGGACCCAAGAAAGTGGACCTAGGACACATAATGCAGCGTTCATGTCTGTAGAAGCCAACTTGTCTGTCAAAAGATAGTTGGTCAAGAAGACATAATTTACTTCTTATGGCTATAGAAGTTATGTCGCAGGACACAGGACCCAAGATACCGGATCTAGGACACAAAATGCGGCTTTCATGTCTGTAGAAGCCAAGGTGTCTGTAAATAGACCGAAGATAGTGGGTCTAGAAGACATCATTCAGTTTTTATGGCTAAAGAAGTTAGGTCGTCGCACAAAGGACCCTAGATAGTGGATCTAGAACACATAACGCAGCTTTGCTGAAGATAGCGTTTCTAGAAGACATCATTAACTTTTTATGGCTATAGAAGTTAGGTCGTCGGACACAGGACTCAAGATAGCGGGTCCAGCACACACAATGCCGCTTTCATGTCTGTAGAAGCCAACTTGTCTGTCAAAAGATGGTTGGTCTAGAAGACATCATTTACTTCTTATGGCTATAGAAGTTATGTCGCAGGACACAGGACCCAAGATAGCGGATCTAGGACACAAAATGCGGCTTTCATGTCTGTAGAAGCCAAGGTGTCTGTCAATAGACCGAAGATAGTGGGTCTAGAAAACATCATTCAGTTTTTATGGCTTCAGAAGTTAGGTCGTCGGACACAGGACACAAGAAAGGGGACCTAGGCACATAATGCAGCGTTCATGTCTGTAGAAGCCAACTTGTCTGTCAAAAGATAGTTGGTCTAGAAGACATCTTTTACTTTTTATGGCTATAGAAGTTAGGTCGTCGGACACAGGACTCAAGATAACGGGTCTAGGACACATAATGCCGCTTTCATGTCTGTGGAAGCTAAGGTATCTGTCAAAAGACCGAAGATAGTGGGTGTAGAAGACATCATTCAGTTTTTATGGCTTTAGAAGTTAGGTCGTCGGACACAGGGGTCAAGATAGCAGGACTAGGGCACATGATGCAGCTTTCATGTCTGTAGAAGCCAAGGTGTCTGCCAAAAGACCCAAGATATTGGGTCTAAAATATATTATTCAATTTTAATGGCTTTGAAAGCAAAAGTGTCTGTTAAAAGACCTAAGATAGTAGTTCTAGAAGCCATCATTCAGTTTTTATGGCTATAAATGTTAGGTCGTCGGGCACAGGACCCAAGATGGCGGATCTAGTCGTCGGACACAGGACCCAAGACAGCGGGTGTAGGACATATAATGCAGTTTTCATGTCGATAGAAGCCAAAGTCTCTGTCAAAAGACCGAAGATAGTGGGTCTAACATATATCATTCAGTGTTCATGGCTTTGGAAACCAAGGCGTCTGTTAAAAGGACTAAGATAGTGGTTCTAGAAGACATCATTCAGTTTTTATGGCAAGAAGACATCATTTAGTTTTTATGGCTATAGAAGTTAGTTCGTCAGACACAGGATCCAAGATGGCAGATCTAGGACACTTAACACAGATTTCATGTCTGTAGAAGCCAAGGTAAGATAGCGGATCTAGGACACATAATGCAGCTTTCATGTCGGTAGAAGCCAAAGTCTCTGTCAAAAGACCTAAGATAGTGGTTCTAGTAAACATCATTCAGTTTTTATGGCTACAGATATTAGGACGTCGGACACAGGACCCCAGATAGCGGATCTAAGACACATAATGCAGGTTTTAAGTTTGTAGAAGACAAGGTGTTTGTCAACAGACCGATGATAGTGGGTCTAGAAGACATCATTCAGTTTTTATGGCTATAGAAGTTAGGTCGCCGGACACAGGACCTAAGATAGTGGAACTAGGATGCATAACGCAGATTCCATGTCTGTAGAAGTCAACGTGTCTGTTAAAACACCTAAGATAGTGGGTCTAGAAGACATCATTCAGTTTTTATGGCTATAGAAGTTAGGTCGCCGCACACAGGACCCTAGATAGTGGATCTAGAACACAAAACGCAGCTTTTATGAAGATAGCGTGTCTTGAAGACATCATTTATTTCTTATGGCTATAGAAGTTATATCGCAGGACACAGGACCCAAGATAGCGGATCTAGGACACGAAATGCGGCTTTCATGTCTGTAGAAGCCAAGGTGTCTGTCAAAAGACCGAAGATAGTGGGTCTAGAAAACATCATTCAGTTTTTATGGCTATAGAAGTTAGGTCGCCGCACACAGGACACTAGATAGTGGATCTAGAACACATAACGCAGCTTTCATGAAGATAGCGTGTCTAGAAGACATCATTAACTTTTTATAGCTATAGAAGTTAGGTCGTCGGGCACAGGACTCAAGATAGCGGGTCTAGGACACACAATGCCGCATTCATGTCTGTGGAAGCTAAGGTGTCTGTCAAAAGACCGAAGATAGTGGGTGTAGAAGACATCATTCAGTTTTTATGGCTTTAGAAGCTAGGTCGTCGGACACAGGGGTCAAGATAGCAGGACTAGGACACATAATGCAGCTTTCATGTCTGTAGAAGCCAAGGTGTCTGTCAAAAGACCCAAAGATAGTGGGTCTAAAATAGATCATTCAATTTTTATGGCTTTGAAAGCAAGAGTGTCTGTTAAAAGACCTCAGATAGTAGATCTAGAAGACATCATTCAGTTTGTATGGCTATAGATGTTAGGTCGTCAGACACAGGACCCAGGATGGCGGATCTAGGACACAGAATACTGCTTTCATGTCTGTAGGAGCCAAGGTGTCTGTTTTTATGGCTATAGATGTTAGGTCGTCGGACACAGGACCCAAGATGGCGGATCTAGGACACAGAATACAGCTTTCATGTCTGTAGAAGCCAAGGTGTCTGTTAAAAGAACTAACATGGTGGTTCTGGAAAACATCATTCAGTTTTTATGGCTTTTATGTCGGTAGAAGACAAAGTCTCTGTCAAAAGACCGAAGATAGTGGGTCTAAAATATATCATTCAGTTTTCATGGTTTTGGAAACCAAGGTGTCTGTTAACAGGACTAAGATAGTAGTTCTAGAAGACTTAATTCAGTTTTTATGGCTATAGAAGATAGTTCGTCAGACACAGGATCCGAGACACTTAATACAGATTTCATGTCTGTAGAAGCCAAGGTTTCATGTCGGTAGAAGCCAAAGTCTCTGTCAAAAAACCTAAGAGTGGTTCTAGAAAATATCATTCAGTTTTTTTGGCTACAGATGTTAGGGCGTCGGACACAGGACTCAAGATATCGGATCTAAGACACATAATGCAGGTTTCAAGTTTGTAGAAGCCAAGGTGTTTGTCAACAGGCCGATGATAGTGGGTCTAAAAGACATCATTCAGTTTTTATGGGTACATATGTTAGATCATCGGACACAGAACCCAAGATTGTGGATCTGGGACACATAACGCAGCTATCATGTCTGTAGAAGTCAAGGTGTCTGTTAAAAGACCTAAGATAGTGGTTCTAGAAGACATCATTCAGTTCTTATGGCTATAGATGTTAGGTCGTCGGACACAGGACCCAAGATAGTGGATCTAGGACACTTAACGCAGATTTCATGTCTGTATAAGCCAATGTGTCTGTCAAAAGTCCGACGATAGTTTGGCTACAAAACATCATTCTGTTTTTATGGCTTCAGAAGTTAGATCGTCGGACACAGGTCGCAAGAAAGGGGATAGTTGTCTGTCAAAAGATAGTTGGTCTAGAAGACATCATTTACTTCTTATGGCTTTAGAAGTTAGGTCGCCGCACACAGGACCCAAGATAGTGGATCCAGAACACATAACGCAGATTTCATGTCGGTAGAAGCCAAACTCTCTGTCAAAAGAACGAAGATAGTGTGTCTAGAAGACATCATTAAGTTTTTATGGCTATAAAAGTTAGGTCGTCTGACACAGGACCCAAGATAGCGGATCTAGGACACAAAATGCAGCTTTCATGTCTTTAGAAGCCAAGGTGTCTGTCAAAAAGGGTGGGTGTAGAAGACATCATTTGGTTTTTATGGCTTTAGAAGTTAGGTTGCCGCACACAGGACCCAAGATAGTGGATCTAGGACACAAAATGCAGCTTTCATGTCTTTAGAAGCCAAGGTGTCTGTCAAAAGACCGAAGATAGTGGGTGTAGAAGACATCATTCGGTTTTTATGGCTTTAGAAGTTAGGTCGCCGCACACAGGACCCAATATAGTGGATCTAGGACGAATAACACAGCTTTCATGTCTGTAGAAGCCAATGTGTCTGTCAAAAGAGAGTGGGTGTAGAAGACATCATTCGGTTTTTATGGCTTTAGAAGTTAGGTCGCCGCACACAGGACCCAAGATAGTGGATCTAGGACACAAAATGCAGCTTTCATTATTTTAGAAGCCAAGGTGTCGGTCAAAAGACCGAAGATAGTGGGTGTAGAAGACATCATTCGGTTTTTATGGCTTTAGAAGTTAGGTCGCCGCACACAGGACCCAAGATAGCGGATCTAGGACACAAAATGCAGCTTTCATGTCTTTAGAAGCCAATGTGTCTGTCAAAAGACCGAATATAGTGGGTGTAGAAGACATCATTCGGTTTTTATGGCTTTTGAAGTTAGGTCGCCGCACACAGGACCCAAGATAGTGGATCTAGGACACATAACACAGCTTTCATGTCTGTATAAGCCAGGTGTCTGTCAAAAGTCCGAAGATAGTTTGGCCAGAAAACTTCATTCTTTTTTATGGCTTCAGAAGTTAGGTCGTTGGACACAGGGGTCAAAATAGTAGGACTAGGACACATGATGCGTTTCATGTCTGTAGAAGCGGGCCAAAAGACCCAAGATAGTGGGTCTAAAATATATTATTCAATTTTAATGGCTTTGAAAGCAAAAGTGTCTGTTAAAAGACCTAAGATAGTAGTTCTAGAAGCCATCATTCAGTTTTTATGGCTATAGATGTTAGGTCGTCGGGCACAGGACCCAAGATGGCAGATCTAGTCGTCGCACAGGACCCAAGACAGCGGGTGTAGGACATATAATGCAGTTTTCATGTCGATAGAAGCCAAAGTCTCTGTAAAAAGACCGAACATAGTGGGTCTAACATATATCATTCAGTGTTCATGGCTTTGGAAACCAAGGCGTCTGTTAAAAGAACTAAGATAGTGGTTCTAGAAGACATCATTCAGTTTTTATGGCAAGAAGGACATCATTTAGTTTTTATGGCTATTGAAGTTAGTTCGTCAGACACAGGATCCAAGATGGCAGATCTAGGACACTTAACACAGATTTCATGTCTGTAGAAGCCAATTTCATTCTGTTTTTATGGCTTCAGAAGTTAGGTCGTCGGACACAGGTCGCAAGAAAGGGGATCTAGGACACATTATGCAGCGTGCATGTCTGTAGAAGCCAACTTGTCTGTCAAAAGATAGTTGGTCTAGAAGACATAATTTACTTTTTATGGCTATAGAAGTTATGTCGCAGGACACAGGACCCAGGATAGCGGATCTGGGACACAAAATGCGGCTTTCATGTCTGTAGAAGCCAAGGTGTCTGTCAAAAGACCGAAGATAGTGGGTCTAGAAGACATCATTCAGTTTTTATGGCTATGGAAGTTAGGTCGCCGCACACAGGACCCTAGATAGTGGATCTAGAACACATAACGCAGCTTTCATGAAGATAGTGTGTCTGAAGACATCTTAAGTTTTTATGGCTATAGAATTTAGGTCGTTGGACACAGGACTCAAGATAGCGGGTCTAGGACACATAATACCGCTTTCATGTCTGTGGAAGCTAAGGTGTCTGTCAAAAGACCGAAGATAGTGGGTGTAGAAGACAACATTCAGTTTTTATGGCTTTAGAAGTTTGGTCGTCGAACATAGGGGTAAAGGTATCTGTTTTTATGGCTATAGATTTTAGGTCGTCGGACACAGGACCCAAGATGGCGGATCTAGGACACAGAATATAGCTTTCATGTCTGTAGGAGCCAAGGTGTCTGTTAAAAGACCTAAGATGGTGGTTCTAGAAAACATCATTCAGTTTTTTATGGCTACAGATGTTAGCTCGTCGGACACAGGACCCAAGATAGCGGGTGTAGGACATATAATGCAGTTTTCATGTCGGTAGAAGCCAAAGTCTCTGTCAAAAGACCGAAGATAGTGGGTCTAAAATATATCAATCAGTTTTCATGGCTTTGGAAGCCAAGGTGTCTGTTAAAAGGACTAAGATAGTGGTTCTAGAAGACATCATTCAGTTTTTATGGCAAGAAGACATCATTTAGTTTTTATGGCTATAGAAGTTAGTTTGTCAGACACAGGATCCAAGATGGCGGATCTAGGACACATAATACAGATTTCATGTCTGTAGAAGCCAAGGTAAGATAGCAGATCTAGGACACATAATGCAGCTTTCATGTCGGTAGACGCCAAAGTCTCTGTCAAAAGACCGATGATAGTGGGTCTAGAAGACATCATTCAGTTTTTATGGCTATAGAAGTTAGGTCGCCGGACACAGGACCTAAGATAGTGGATCTAGGACACATAACGCAGATTCCATGTCTGTAGAAGTCAAGGTGTCTGTTAAAAGACCTAAGATAGTGGTTCTAGAAGACATCATTCAGTTTTTATGGCTATAGAAGTTAGGTCGTCGCACACAGGACCCAAGATGGCGGATCTAGGACACATAATACAGCTGTCATGTCTGTAGGAGCCAAGGTGTCTTTTAAAAGTCCTAAGATAGTGGTTCTAGAAAACATCATTCAATTTTTATGGCTATAGATATTAGGTCGTCGGACACAGGACCCAAGATAGTGGATCTAGGACACTTAACGCAGATTTCATGTCTGTATAAGCCAAGGTGTCTGTCAAAAACCCGAAGATAGTGTGTCTAGAAGACATTATTTAGTTTTTATGGCTATACAAGTTAGGTCGTCGGACACAGGACTCAAGATAGCGGGTCTAGGACAAATAATGCCGCTTTCATGTCTGTGGAAGCCAAGGTGTCTGTCAAAAGTCCGAAAATAGTTTGGCTAGAAAACATCATTCAGTTTTTATGGCTTCAGAAGTTAGGTCGTCGGACACAGGACACAAGAAAAGGGGATCTAGGACATCTAGAAGACATCATTTACTTCTTATGGCTACAGAAGTTATGTCGCAGGACACAGGACCCAAGATAGCGGATCTAGGACACAAAATGCGGCTTTCATGTCTGTAGAAGCCAAGGTGTCTGTCAAAAGATAGTTGGTCTAGAAGACATCATTTACTTCTTATGGCTATAGAAGTTAAGTCGCCGACACAGCACCCAAGATTGTGGATCTAGAACACATAACGCAGTTTCATATCGGTAGAAGCCAAAGTCTCTGTCAAAAGACCGAAGATAGTGTATCTAGAAGACATCATTTAGTTTTTATGGCTATAGAAGTTAGGTCGTCGGACACAGGACCCAAGATAGTGGATCTAGAACACATAACGCAGCTTTCATGTCGGTAGAAGCCAAAGTGTCTGTAAAAAGACCGAAGATAGTGGGTGTAGAAGACATCATTCGGTTTTTATGGCTTAAGAAGTTAGGTCGTCGGACACAGGGGTCAAAATAGCAGGACAAGGACACATAATGCAGCTTTCATGTCTGTAGAAGCCAAGGTGTCTGTCAAAAGTCCGAAGATAGTTTGGCTAGAAAACATCATTCAGTTTTTATGGCTTCAGAAGTTAGGTCGTCGGACACAGGACACAAGAAAGGGGATCTAGGACATCTAGAAGACATCATTTACTTCTTATGGCTACAGAAGTTATGTCGCAGGACACAGGACCCAAGATAGCGGATCTAGGACACAAAATGCGGCTTTCATGTCTGTAGAAGCCAAGGTGTCTGTCAAAAAGATAGTTGGTCTAGAAGACATCATTTACTTCTTATGGCTATAGAAGTTAAGTCGCCGCACACAGGACCCAAGATTGTGGATCTAGAACACATAACGCAGATTTCATATCGGTAGAAGCCAAAGTCTCTGTCAAAAGACCGAAGATAGTGTATCTAGAAGACATCATTTAGTTTTTATGGCTATAGAAGTTAGGTCGTCGGACACAGGACTCAAGATAGCGGGTCTAGGACACTTAACGCAGATTTCATGTCTGTATAAGCCAAGCTGTCTGTCAAAAGTCCGAAGATAGTGTGTCTAGAAGACATCATTCAGTTTTTATGGCTATAGAAGTTAGGTCGTCGGACACAGGACCCAAAAAAGTGGATCTAGAACACATAACGCAGCTTTCATGTCGGTAGAAGCCAAAGTCCTTGTCAAAAGCCCGAAGATAGTGTGTCTAGAAGACATCATTTAGGACACATAATGCAGCTTTCATGTCTGTAGAAGCCAAGGTGTCTGTCAAAAGCCCGAAGATAGTTTGGCTAGAAAACATCATTTTGTTTTTATGGCTTCAGAAGTTAGCTCGTCGGACACAGGTCGCAAGAAAGGGGATCTAGGACACATAATGCAGCGTTCATGTCTGTAGAAGCCAACTTGTCTGTCAAAAGATAGTTGGTCTAGAAGACATCATTTACTTCTTATGGCTATAGAAGTTAAGTCGCCGCACACAGGACCCAAGATAGTGGATCTAGAACACATAACGCAGATTTCATAACGGTAGAAGCCAAAGTCTCTTGTCAAAATACCGAAGATAGTGTGTCTAGAAGACATCATTCAGTTTTTATGGCTATAAAAGTTATGTGTCCGCACTCAGGACCCAAGATAGTGGATCTAGGACACATAACGCAGCTTTCATGTCTGTAGAAGCCAACGTGTCTGTCAAAAAGAGACCGAAGATAGTAAGTTTAGAAGACATCATTCAGTTTTATGGCTATAAAAGTTAGGTCGTCGGACACAGGAACCAAGATAGCGATTATAAAACAACTAATGCAGCTTTAATGTCTGTAGAAGCCAAGGTGTTTGTGAAAAGAACGAAGATAGTGGGTCTAGAAGACATCATTCAGTTTTTATGGCTATAGAAGATAGGTTGTCGGACACAGGACCAAAGATGGCGGATCTCGGACACATAATACAGCTTTTATGTCGGTAGAAGCCAAAGTCTCTGTCAAAAGACCGCAGATAATGGGTCTAGAAGACATCGTTAAGTTTTTATGCCTATATAAGTTAGGTAGTCGGACACAGGACTTAAGATAGCGGATCTAGGACACATAACGTAGCTTTCATGTCGGTAGACGCCAAAGTCTCTAGAAGAAACACCTAAAATAGTGTGTCGGATCTAGGACACAGAATTCAGTTTTTATGTCTTTAGGAGCAAAGGTGTCTGTTAAAATACCTAAGATAGTGGTTCTAGAAGACATCATTCAGTTTTTATGGCTATAGATGTTAGGTCGTCGGACACAGGACCCAAGATGGCGGATATTGCAGGACTAGGACACATAATGCAGCTTTCATGTCTGTAGAAGCCAAGGAAAACCCATGATAGTGGGTCTAAAATATATCATTCAGTTTTTATGGCTTTAAAAGCCAAAGTGTCTGTTAAAAGACCTAAGATAGTAGTTCTAGAAGACATCATTCAGTTTTTATGGCTATAGATGTTAGGTCGTCGGACAAAGGACCCAAGATGGCGGATCTAGGACACAGAATACAGCTTTCATGTCTGTAGAAGCAGGGTCTGTTAAAAGCCCTAAGATAGTGGTTCTAGAAAACATCATTCAGTTTTTATGGGTACATATGTTAGGTCGTCGGACACAGGACCCAAGATTGTGGATCTAGAACACATAACGCAGCTTTCATCAAGATAGTGTGTCTAGAAGAAACACCTAAAATATATCATTCAGTTTTTATGGCTTTAAAAGCAAAAGTGTCTGTTAAAAGACCTAAGATAGTAGTTCTAGAAGACATCATTCAGTTTTTATGGCTATAGATGTTAGGTCGTCGGACACAGGACCCAAGATGGCGGATCTAGGACACAGAATACAGCTGTCATGTCTGTAGGAGCCAAGGTGTCTGTTAAAAGTCCTAAGATAGTGGTTCTAGAAAACATCATTCAGTTTTTATGGGTACATTTTTAGGTCGTCGGACACAGGACCCAAGATTGTGGATCTAGGACACATAACGCAGCTATCATGTCTGTAGAAGTCAAGGTGTCTGTTAAAAGTCCTAAGATAGTGGTTCTAGAAGACATCATTCAGTTTTTATGGCTATAGATAGTTAGGTCGTCGCACACAGGACCCAAGATAGTGGATATAGGACACTTAACGCAGATTTCATACCTGTATAAGCCAAGGTGTCTGTCAAAAGTCCGAAGATAGTTTGGCTAGAAAACATCATTTTGTTTTTATGGCTTCAGAAGTTAGGTCGTCGGACACAGGTCGCCAAGAAAGGGGATCTAGGACACATAATGCAGCGTTCATGTCTTAGAAGCCAACTTGTCTGTCAAAAGATAGTTGGTCTAGAAGACATCATTTACTTCTTATGGCTATAGAAGTTAATTGCCGCACACAGGACCCAAGATAGTGGATCTAGAACACATAACGCAGATTTCATCTCGGTAGAAGCCAAAGTCTCTGTCAAAAGACCGAAGATAGTGTGTCTAGAAAACATCACTAAGTTTTTATTTTTTTTTTTTTTGGCTATAGACAGCTAGGTCGTCGGACACAGGACTTAAGATAGTGGATCTAAGGACACATAACGCAGATTACACTGTCTGTATAAGGCCAAGGTGTCTGTCAAAAGTCCGAAGATAAGTTTGACTAAAGAAATAAACATCATTCAGTTTTTATGGCTTAAGAAGTTATGGCTACAGAAGTTATGACAAAGGACACAGGACCCAAGATAGCGGATCAAAATAAAGATGATTACAACTAATGTCGGCGAGGAAGGACAATTCGCATGTTTTTATCGAAGCCAAAGTGTTCGGTCAAAAGACCGAAGTCTATAGTGGGTCTAGATAGACATCATTCGAAAAGTTTTTATTTTTTTCAGAAAAGTTTGTTTTTGTTCTATTGTGAACTTCAATATAAGTCGGTTGTACATCGCTCAGTACGAACAGGCCCTTCTGAGATGGAACAGGGAATGTTAATTTGGCTCAACAGCTCAGAAAAGTCAATCTCACCATTCAAAAGTTTCTAAAAAAAGTTACATTAAGCATTGTTCTACGATTAGATAAAGAAGGAAGGTTAATTAACTGAAGTCGACTAGAATAAGATGGAAGTTGTACAATTGGATCCCAGCGCAAATCACGAAAGGCAAAGAGTAAAAACTGTTTTTGTACAGATTCTAATTTGTTTTGATAAAACTCATATTGAGGAGACCAAACAACAGATCCATATTCTAATATGGGACGGACTAAAGAAGTAAAAAGTATTTTGGTAGTATATGGATCCTTGAACTCCTTCGACCAGCGCTTTATAAAGCCAAGAACACTTTTAGCCCTACTAACAGTAGTCGATATATGCTGATTAAAACTAAGTTTGTGGTCGATTAAGATCCCTAAATCTTTTACAACCAAGGAAGTATTATTAATTTTTTCTAAAGGGAAATTTTTTAAAAAGTAACTCGTTAATTGGGGAGAACCTCGATAAAAAGACATAACTTTGCACTTAGAACAGTTTATAGATAACAAGTTAGTCCTACACCACCCCTGAAAAGCATTCAGGTCAGCTTGCAAGGTATGACATGAGAGAGAGTCTACGATGCGATTAGCGATTTTTACATCATCGGCATACATAAGAACTCTGGAATTTAAAAGAACGGTGGGGAGATCATTAATAAAAATGGTAAATAACAATGGGCCAAGGTGACTGCCCTGTGGGACTCCTGATTCAACACAAATGATCTTAGAAAGAGAGGACCTAAAAAGAACCCTCTGCCTCCTATTGCTTAGATATTGTGAAATCCAAGCAAGCAGAGCATCCGGAAAGCCAACTAAATTCAGCTTATGTAATAGTAAGGCATGGTTTACCGAATCGAAAGCCTTACTGAAATCCGTATATATAACATCAGTTTGCTGTTGTTTCTTAAAACCTTGGATTACAAAAGATGTAAACTGTAAAAGGTTAGTTGTGGTAGACCTATTCTTGACAAACCCATGCTGGTATGGCGAAAAACTAGATTTACATAAATGCTGTATTTGAGACGTCATAATTTTCTCAAACAGTTTAGGTATCGCTGACAATTTAGAAATTCCTCTGTAATTAGTGACGTCGGATTTATTGCCACATTTGTGAAGAGGTAAAATAAACGAATCCTTCCATATAGTTGGAAACTCGGACAGTGTAACGGACAACTCAAAAAGCTTAAGTAAAGGCGAGCACAATGACTCCGCACAGAACCTCAGGACACAAGCGGGAATACCGTCTGGGCCCGGTGAGTATACCGGCTTAATCGTCATTAGTTCCTTAGCTACCGAACTTTGCGTTATAATAGGATTGAGAATACAGTTGGATTTCGTTATAGGATATGGATATATCTGACTAGAGTTGTACTTAGTAAATATGTACGTAGTCGAGAAGAAGAGTTAGCAAATAAATTAGAAATAGATTGATCAGAAGAGGCCGAATCATTATTAAAAACTGCAAACGATGGAAGGGAGTATAGAATTTCGCTTTGAGTTCACGAAACTGTAGAACTCTTTAGGATTTTCGGAGAATTGCAATTTGCAACGTTGTAAGTAATTATTATAGCATTTAGAATTAGAAACAATAAAATTCGATTTAGCAACCAAGTAACGAGACAGATCCAATGATAGACCCTGGACTTTATATTTTTTGTAATACCTAGACTTAAGATTATTAATTAAGATTAAGACATCATTCAGTTTTTATGGCTATAGAAGATAGGTTGTCGGACACAGGTCCAAAGATGGCGGATCTCGAATACAGCTTTAATGTCTGTGGAGCCAAGGTGTCTGTTAAATTAAGATAGTCGGTTCTAGAACAGCTTCAGTTTTTATGAGTCATATGTTAGGTCGTGGACCAGGCCCAAAATTGTGACCGCAGATAACGTGTTTCATGGATAGTGTGTCTAGAAGAAACACCTAAAATGTATCATTCAGTTTTTATGTCTTTAGGAGCCAAGGTGTCTGTTAAAAGTCCTAAGATAGTGGTTCTAGAAAACATCATTCAGTTTTTATGGGTATATATGTTGTGGCACAGGACCAGATGGTAGGTCACAGATACGGACACAAAACAGGACCCAAGATTGTGGATCTAGGACACATAACGCAGTTATCACCTATCTGTAGAAGTCAAGGTGTCTGTTAAAAGTCCTAAGATAGTGGTTCTAGAAGACATCATTCAGTTTTTATGGCTATAGATATTAGGTCGTCGGACACAGGACCCAAGATAGTGGATATAGGACACATAATGCAGATTTCATATCTGTATAAGCCAAGGTGTCTGTTAAAAGTCCTAAGATAGTGGTTCTAGAAGACATCATTCAGTTTTTATGGCTATAGATTTATTAGGTCGTCGCACACAGGACCCCAGATAGTGGATATAGGACACTTAACGCAGATTTCATATCTGTATAAGCCAAGGTCTCTGTCAAAAGACCGAAGATAGTGTGTCTAGAAAACATCACTAAGTTTTTATGGCTATAGAAGTTAGGTCGTCGGACACAGGACTTAAGATAGCGGATCTAGGACACATAACGCAGATTACATGTCTGTATAAACCAAGGTGTCTGTCAAAAGTCCGAAGATAGTTTGACTAGAAAACATCATTCAGTTTTTATGGCTTCAGAAGTTATGGCTACAGAAGTTATGTCGCAGGACACAGGACCCAAGATAGCGGATCTAGGAAACAAAATGCGGCTTTCATGTCTGTAGAAGCCAAGGTGTCTGTCAAAAGACCGAAGATAGTGGGTCTAGAAAACATCATTCAGTTTTTTTTTTTTTTTTTTTTTTTTTAAACTTCAATAGACGTAGTCGTACAATCGCTCAGAACGAACAAGTGGCCCATATGACACCAGGCCCGGGCCTGTTACGAATGACCCTAAGTAAAGTTAAAGTTACAACCTCTACCCACTCCGACCTAAGGGCATAGGCGTATTACATATATAAACATAAATTAAACTAAAGAAATAGAAAATATTAAATGTAATGAGATAATAGGTTACATATAAAAAGCAAACAGGATAGGTCAAAATAAAGATGATTACAACTAATTTCGAGCGAGGAAGGACAAGATCGCAGTTTTTATACCCGGAAGCGATGTTTCGGAACCGATAACGTGCCAAAGTCTGTTGTAGTCACTACATAGTATACGAAAAGGTTCATGCAGAGAAAAGTTAGTTGTACGTGGGAAGTATAGCGGTGTGTAATGCGGGTCCTTCTAGATGAACAGAATGTTAATTTGGCTCAACAGCTCAGAAGAGTCAATCTCACCATTCAAAAGTTTGTAAAGAAAAGTTACACCAAGCATTGTTCTACGATTAGATAAAGAAGGAAGGTTAATTAACTGAAGTCGACTAGAATAAGATGGAAGTTGTACAGTTGGATCCCAGCGCAAATCACGAAAGGCAAAGAGTAAAAACTGTTTTTGTACAGATTCTAATTTGTTTTGATAAAACTCATATTGAGGAGACCAAACTAGATCCATATTCTAATATGGGACGGACTAAAGAAGTAAAAAGTATTTTGGTAGTATATGGATCCTTGAACTCCTTCGACCAGCGCTTTATAAAGCCAAGAACACTTTTAGCCCTACTAACAGTAGTCGATATATGCTGATTAAAACTAAGTTTGTGGTCGATTAAGATCCCTAAATCTTTTACAACCAAGGAAGTATTATTAATTTTTTCTAAAGGGAAATTATTTAAAAAGTAACTCGTTAATTGGGGAGAACCTCGATAAAAAGACATAACTTTGCACTTAGAACAGTTTATAGATAACAAGTTAGTCCTACACCACCCCTGAAAAGCATTCAGGTCAGCTTGCAAGGTATGACATGAGAGAGAGTCTACGATGCGATTAGCGATTTTTACATCATCGGCATACATAAGAACTCTGGAATTTAAAAGAACGGTGGGGAGATCATTAATAAAAATGGTAAATAACAATGGGCCAAGGTGACTGCCCTGTGGGACTCCTGATTCAACACAAATGATCTTAGAAAGAGAGGACCTAAAAAGAACCCTCTGCCTCCTATTGCTTAGATATTGTGAAATCCAAGCAAGCAGAGCATCCGGAAAGCCAACTAAATTCAGCTTATGTAATAGTAAGGCATGGTTTACCGAATCGAAAGCCTTACTGAAATCCGATATATAACATCAGTTTGCTGTTGTTTCTTAAAACCTTGGATTACAAAAGATGTAAACTGTAAAAGGTTAGTTGTGGTAGACCTATTCTTGACAAACCCATGCTGGTATGGCGAAAAACTAGATTTACATAAATGCTGTATTTGAGACGTCATAATTTTCTCAAACAGTTTAGGTATCGCTGACAATTTAGAAATTCCTCTGTAATTAGTGACGTCGGATTTATTGCCACATTTGTGAAGAGGTAAAATAAACGAATCCTTCCATATAGTTGGAAACTCGGACAGTGTAACGGACAACTCAAAAAGCTTAAGTAAAGGCGAGCACAATGACTCCGCACAGAACCTCAGGACACAAGCGGGAATACCGTCTGGGCCCGGTGAGTATACCGGCTTAATCGTCATTAGTTCCTTAGCTACCGAACTTTGCGTTATAATAGGATTGAGAATACAGTTGGATTTCGTTATAGGATATGGATATATCTGACTAGAGTTGTACTTAGTAAATATGTACGTAGTCGAGAAGAAGTTAGCAAATAAATTAGAAATAGATTGATCAGAAGAGGCCGAATCATTATTAAAAACTGCAAACGATGGAAGGGAGATAGAATTTCGCTTTGAGTTCACGAAACTGTAGAACTCTTTAGGATTTTCGGAGAATTGCAATTTGCAACGTTGTAAGTAATTATTATAGCATTTAGAATTAGAAACAATAAAATTCGATTTAGCAACCAAGTAACGAGACAGATCCAATGATAGACCCGTGACTTTATATTTTTTGTAATACCTAGACTTAAGATTATTAATTAAGATTAAGACATCATTCAGTTTTTATGGCTATAGAAGATAGGTTGTCGGACACAGGACCAAAGATGGCGGATCTCGGACACATAATACAGCTTTTATGTCGGTAGAAGCCAAAGTCTCTGTCAAAAGACCGCAGATAATGTGTCGGATCTAGGACACAGAATACAGCTGTCATGTCTGTAGAAGAGCTAAAATATCTTTTTTTAAGGTGTCTGTTAAAAGTCCTAAGATAGTGGTTCTAGAAAACATCATTCAGTTTTTATGGGTACATATGTTAGGTCGTCGGACACAGGACCCAAGATTGTGGATCTAGGACACATAACGCAGCTATCATGTCTGTAGAAGTCAAGGTGTCTGTTAAAAGTCCTAAGATAGTGGTTCTAGAAGACATCATTCAGTTTTTATGGCTATAGATATTAGGTCGTCGCACACAGGACCCAAGATAGTGGATATAGGACACTTAACGCAGATTTCATATCTGTATAAGCCAAGGTGTCTGTTAAAAGTCCTAAGATAGTGGTTCTAGAAGACATCATTTAGTTTTTATGGCTATAGAAATTAGGTCGCCGCACACAGGACCCAAGATAGTGGATATAGGACACATAACGCAGATTTCATATCTGTAGAAGCCAAAGTCTCTGTCAAAAGACCGAAGATAGTGTGTCTAGAAAACATCACTAAGTTTTTATGGCTATAGAAGTTAGGTCGTCGGACACAGGACTTAAGATAGCGGATCTAGGACACATAACGCAGATTACATGTCTGTATAAACCAAGGTGTCTGTCAAAAGTCCGAAGATAGTTTGACTAGAAAACATCATTCAGTTTTTATGGCTTCAGAAGTTATGGCTACAGAAGTTATGTCGCAGGACACAGGACCCAAGATAGCGGATCTAGGAAACAAAATGCGGCTTTCATGTCTGTAGAAGCCAAGGTGTCTGTCAAAAGACCGAAGATAGTGGGTCTAGAAGACATCATTCAGTTTTTTTTTTTTTTTTTTTTTTTTTTTTTTTTTTTTTTAAACTTCAATAGACGTAGTCGTACAACGCTCAGTACGAACAAGTGGCCCATATGACACCAGGCCCGGGCCTGTTACGAATGACCCTAAGTAAAGTTAATGTTACAACCTCTACCCACTCCGACCTAAGGGCATAGGCGTATTACATATATAAACATAAATTAAACTAAAGAAATAGAAAATATTAAATGTAATGAGATAATAGGTTACATATAAAAAGCAAACAGGATAGGTCAAAATAAAGATGATTACAACTAATTTCGAGCGAGGAAGGACAAGATCGCAGTTTTTATACCCGGAAGCGATGTTTCGGAACCGATAACGTGCCAAAGTCTGTTGTAGTCACTACATAGTATACGAAAAGGTTCATGCAGAGAAAAGTTAGTTGTACAAGTGGGAAGTATAAGCGGTGTGTAATTGCGGGTCCTTCTAGATGGAACAGAAATGTTAATTTGGCTCAACAGCTCAGAAGAGTCAATCTCACCATTCAAAAGTTTGTAAAGAAAAGTTACACCAAGCATTGTTCTACCATTAGATAAAGAAGGAAGGTTAATTAACTGAAGTCGACTAGAATAAGATGGAAGTTGTACAGTTGGAATCCCAGCGCAAATCACGAAAGGCAAAGAGTAAAAACTGTTTTTGTACAGATTCTAATTTGTTTTGATAAAACTCATATTGAGGAGACCAAACAATAGATCCATATTCTAATATGGGACAGACTAAAGAAGTAAAAAGTATTTTGGTAGTATATGGATCCTTGAACTCCTTCGACCAGCGCTTTATAAAGCCAAGAACACTTTTAGCCCTACTAACAGTAGTCGATATATGCTGATTAAAACTAAGTTTGTGGTCGATTAAGATCCCTAAATCTTTTACAACCAAGGAAGTATTATTAATTTTTTCTAAAGGGAAATTATTTAAAAAGTAACTCGTTAATTGGGGAGAACCTCGATAAAAAGACATAACTTTGCACTTAGAACAGTTTATAGATAACAAGTTAGTCCTACACCACCCCTGAAAAGCATTCAGGTCAGCTTGCAAGGTATGACATGAGAGAGAGTCTACGATGCGATTAGCGATTTTTACATCATCGGCATACATAAGAACTCTGGAATTTAAAAGAACGGTGGGGAGATCATTAATAAAAATGGTAAATAACAATGGGCCAAGGTGACTGCCCTGTGGGACTCCTGATTCAACACAAATGATCTTAGAAAGATAGGACCTAAAAAGAACCCTCTGCCTCCTATTGCTTAGATATTGTGAAATCCAAGCAAGCAGAGCATCCGGAAAGCCAACTAAATTCAGCTTATGTAATAGTAAGGCATGGTTTACCGAATCGAAAGCCTTACTGAAATCCGTATATATCAGTTTGCTGTTGTTTCTTAAAACCTTGGATTACAAAAGATGTAAACTGTAAAAGGTTAGTTGTGGTAGACCTATTCTTGACAAACCCATGCTGGTATGGCGAAAAACTAGATTTACATAAATGCTGTATTTGAGACGTCATAATTTTCTCAAATAGTTTAGGTATCGCTGACAATTTAGAAATTCCTCTGTAATTAGTGACGTCGGATTTATTGCCACATTTGTGAAGAGGTAAAATAAACGAATCCTTCCATATAGTTGGAAACTCGGACAGTGTAACGGACAACTCAAAAGCTTAAGTAAAGGCGAGCACAATGACTCCGCACAGAACCTCAGGACACAAGCGGGAATACCGTCTGGGCCCGGTGAGTATACCGGCTTAATCGTCATTAGTTCCTTAGCTACCGAACTTTGCGTTATAATAGGATTGAGAATACAGTTGGATTTCGTTATAGGATATGGATATATCTGACTAGAGTTGTACTTAGTAAATATGTACGTAGTCGAGAAGAAGTTAGCAAATAAATTAGAAATAGATTGATCAGAAGAGGCCGAATCATTATTAAAAACTGCAAACGATGGAAGGGAGATAGAATTTCGCTTTGAGTTCACGAAACTGTAGAACTCTTTAGGAATTTGCAACGTTGTAAGTAATTATTATAGCATTTAGAATTAGAAACAATAAAATTCGATTTAGCAACCAAGTAACGAGACAGATCCGATGATAGACCCGTGACTTTATATTTTTTGTAATACCTAGTCTTAAGATTCTTCAGTTTTGACAGCCCCCGCGTAAACCATGGTAATTTTTGCGTCACCACAGGAGACACTAAGGGTACACAGTCGTTAAAGATCGAGTTAACAGTGGCATAAAATAAAGAAATGGCGGAATTCACATCCGTACAAGTGTATAAATTAGTCCAATCGGTATTAAGAAAGGCATTGTTTAGTGCGACAAAGTCAGTCTTCCGAAAACATCGGGTGCGTACCATAGGATCACACTCGGAGATGGGCTCGCGGCTGGGATACTCAATAGATAACTCTAAAGTTGGATGATAACTATCCTCTGGTAACACCATTGGACTAGTTCTAGATACTTCACAAAAGCTAGGATCAGAAGTAAAAATCAGATCCAGAAATCTGCCAGACGTATTAGAAATCGAATTCAGCTGGGCCAACGAAAGCTCAAGCAGACCATCAATAAAATCATGACACCCAGAGGGCAGCAACCTTTTGCTACCATTATCTGTTGACCAAGTCATAGTGGGCAGGTTAAAGTCCCCAAGGACAATTAATAAGTCTCTGTCAGAAAGTAGTTCAAGTATAAATTTAATAGAATCTAAGTGTAGTAAATATGTTGGCCATTCCGATTGGGGCGGAATGTAAGAACAGGTAACAAAAATGGAAAAACGAGTAAAAGATACCTTAACGCATATAAATTCGATAGTACTTGAGACAGGTATTGTTATCAGACCCGATGATAGGGCGGAATCTACAGCAATAAGAACTCCACCACCCCTACGATCAGTACGACCATGTCTAAAAATATTGAATTTAGAGGGTAGAACTGTGGCGTCAAAAACGTCAGGTTTTAACCAAGTCTCAGTAAAAGCAATTAGGTCAAAATCAAAAGCCAGACTGTCTATAAAGAGTTTAGTAAGTTTAGTATTAAGGCCTCTGACGTTCTGATAGCCGAGAGAGAAGGAAGTTGTTAGTTTTTTGATAGAGTAGAAGAAGGAATAGATAAGGAAGGAGTGGGAATAGATGAGGAAGAAAGAGGAATAGATGGTGAAGGAATCCTTGTTTGGCCCCGTGTCTTCCTTTTTCTGGATGTAAACTCCTTCACAATTAAGCTTTTCGGCCAGAAGCTAGAACTGCAGATACAGTCAAAGGACTCAATTGGAACACTGATTTTAAAAGATGAAATTTCTCTAGAATATGAAAATTTGAACTTTTCTATTGATATATTGGAGACATTCAGTTTAGCCCGAATGTGGGCCATGACATCATCCGATGTAGCATCAGGGAGAAGTCTCGAAACAAAAATGTGTTTTTTAGGTGGCACTCCCACCAATGGTTTCGGCATTGCAGGTATTGCATCAGCTACCGCATTTATTGTAGCATCAGTTGCAACAAGTGGCACTCCGGCACTACTATCACTAGAATCCCTATCGGCAAAATCCATCGGTGTAGATTCTTGCCCAGACAAAACGGACACTACAGACATCGTCTGCGGAATTAGAGTTGGCATTGGTTGAGAGGGGGTCAGAACTGATATCGATGTGGAGACCGGCAAACACAAGGACAAATCAGAAGTCTGTTCTCCTGCCTTCTTACGCTTTCGAGACTCAGTCAGTAGCGTTAAACTACTAAACTGTGACTCGACAGCTTTAAACTCTTGCGAGACTTTAAGAAAACTGGCGGACAGACTCATCAGGCTATCCTTTGTTTGCCGCATGAAAAGTTCCATTTCATCTTCCACGATGCGGCATGACTCACATCCCCATTTGAGACCCTTTTTTAGATCTAAAAGATCCTTTACCCTGCATGTAAAGCCGGCGCACTTAACATGTACTGTAGTTTTACACAACCAACAATAAATAAAACTATTCTGGGGTGAGGCGGGCTGCAAACAATTTTTAACCGAACAGACAGGCATTATGAGTTAATTGGATGAATTAGTAACCAAACAAATAAAAATGAGATATGTATTGGTATTAAAATATATAACTCACTCTGAGGTCCAGAAATAATAAGAAAGCGAAATATTGAGGGTGCACAAGGGTTAAAAGATAAAGAGAGCACTATAGAGTCTAAATTACAGACACACAACAGACTGCAGTATGAGCGCAAATAACGGCGACGAGTGAAACGAAAACGAAAAAAGTTAAAGAGCGCGAGCGCGGAAATTGCAAGACAACAACAAATGAGCGGTGCTTGTGATTTACAGGAAGGAAAAAAAGGTGGGAAAGAAAGAAAGAAAAGAAAAAAAAACCAACAAAGGAAGGCTATAGAAGCGAGGTCGCCGCACACAGGACCCATGATAGTGGATCTAGAACACATAACGCAGCTTTCATGAAGATAGTGTGTCTAGAAGACATCATTAAGTTTTTATGGGTATAGAAGTTAGGTCGTCGGACACAGGACTCAAGATAGCGGGTCTAGGACACATAATGCCGCTTTCATGTCTGTGGAAGCTAAGGTGTCTGTCAAAAGACCGAAGATAGTGGGTGTAGAAGACATCATTCAGTTTTTATGGCTTTAGAAGTTAGGTCGTCGGACACAGGGGTCATGATAGCAGGACTAGGACACATAATGCAGCTTTCATGTCTGTAGAAGCCAAGGTGTCTGTCGAAAAACCCACGATAGTGGGTCTAAAATATATCATTCAGTTTTTATGCCTTTAAAAGCAAAAGTGTCTGTTAAAAGACCTAAGATAGTAGTTCTAGAAGACATTATTCAGTTTTTATGGCTATAGATGTTAGGTCGTCGGACACAGGACCCAATGGCGGATCTAGGACACAGAATACAGCTTTCATGTCTGTAGGTCTGAAAGCCCTAAGATAGTGGTTCTAGAAAACATCATTCAATGTTTATGGCTACATATGTTAGGTCGTCGGACACAGGACCCAAGATTGTGGATCTATGACACATAACGCAGCTATCATGTCTGTAGAAGTCAAGGTGTCTGTTAAAAGACCTAAGATAGTTTTTCTAGAAGACATCATTCAGTTTTTATGGCTATAGATGTTAGGTCGTCGGACACAGGACCCAATGGCGGATCTAGGACACAGAATACAGCTTTCATGTCTGTAAGTCTGTAAGCCCTAAGATAGTGGTTCTAGAAAACATCATTCAATGTTTATGGCTACATATGTTAGGTCGTCGGACACAGGACTCAAGATTGTGGATCTAGGACACATAACGCAACTATCATGTCTGTAGAAGTCAAGGTGTCTGTTAAAATACCTAAGATAGACATCATTTACTTCTTATGGCTATATAAGCTAGCTCGCCGCACACAGGACCCAAGATAGTGGATCTAGAACACATATTGCAGATTTCATGTCGGTAAAAGCCAAAGTCTCTGTCAAAAGACCTAAGATAGTGTGTCTAGAAGACATCATTAAGTTTTTTATGGCTATAGAAGTTCGGTCGTCGGACACAGGACCCAAGATATCGGATCTAGGACACAAAATGCAGCTTTCATGTCTGTAGAAGCCAAGGTGTCTGTTAAAAGACCGAAGATAGTGGGTCTAGAAGACATCATTCAGTTTTTATGGCTATAAAAGTTATGTCGCCGCACACAGGACCCAAGATAGTGGATCTAGAACACACAACGTAGCTTTCATGAAGATAGTGTGTCTAGAAGTCCTCATTAAGTTTTTATGGCTATAGAAGTTAGGTCGTCGGACACAGGACTCAAGATAGCGGGTCTAGGACACATAATGCCGCTTTCATGTCTGTGGAAGCTAAGATGTCTGTCAAAAGACCGAAGATAGTGGGTGTAGAAGACATCATTCAGTTTTTATGGCTTTAGAAGTTAGGTCGACAGGGGTCAAGATAGCAAGACTAGGACACATAATGCAGCTTTCACGTCTGTAGAAGAAAAGGTGTCTGTCGAAAAACCCATGATAGTGGGTCTAAAATATATCATTCAGTTTTTATGGCTTTAATAGCAAAAGTGTCTGTTAAAAGACCTAAGATAGTAGTTCTAGAAGACATCATTCAGTTTTTATGGCTATCATGTCTGTAGAAGTCAAGGTGTCTGTTAAAATACCTAAGATAGTGGTCATTCAGTTTTTATGGGTATAGATATTAGGTCGTCGGACACAGGACCCAAGATAGTGGATATAGGACACTTAACGCAGATTTCATATCTGTATAAGCCAAGGTGTCTGTCAAAAGTCCGAAGATAGTTTGGCTAGAAAACATCATTCTGTTTTTATGGCTTCAGAAGTTAGGTCGTCGGACTCAGGTCGCAAGAAAGGGGATCTAGGACACATAATGCAGCGATCATGTCTGTCAAAAGATAGTTGGTCTAGAAGACATCATTTACTTCTTATGGCTATAGAAGTTAAATCGCCGGACACAGGACTCAAGATAGCGGGTCTAGGACACATAATGCCGCTTTCATGTCTGTGGAAGCTAAGGTGTCTGTCAAAAGACCGAAGATAGTGGGTGTAGAAGACATCATTCAGTTTTTATGGCTTTAGAAGTTAGGTCGTCGGACACAGGGGTCAAGATAGCAGGACTAGGACATATAATGCAGCGTTCATGTCTGTAGAAGCCAAGGTGTCTGTCGAAAACCCCATGTTAGTGGGTCTAAAATATATCATTCAGTTTTTATGGCTTTAAAAGCAAAAGTGTCTGTTAAAAGACCTAAGATAGTTCTAGAAGACATCATTCAGTTTTTATGGCTATAGATGTTAGGTCGTCGGACACAGGACCCAATGGCGGATCTAGGACACAGAATACAGCTTTCATGTCTGTAGGTCTGTAAGCCCTAAGATAGTGGTTCTATAAAACATCATTCAGTGTTTATGGGTACATATGTTAGGTCGTCGGACACAGGACCCAAGATTGTGGATCTAGGAGACATAACGCAGCTATCATGTCTGTAGAAGTCAAGGTGTCTGTTAAAATACCTAAGATAGTGGTTCTAGAAGACATCATTCAGTTTTTATGGCTATAGATATTAGGTCGTCGGACACAGGACCCAAGATAGTGGATATTGCAGGACTAGGACACATAATGCAGCTTTCATGTCTGTAGAAGCCAAGGAAAAACCCATGATAGTGGGTCTAAAATATATCATTCAGTTTTTATGGCTTTAAAAGCAAAAGTGTCTGTTAAAAGACCTAAGATAGTAGTTCTAGAAGACATCATTCAGTTTTTATGGCTATAGATGTTAGGTCGTCGGACACAGGACCCAATGGCGGATCTAGGACACAGAATACAGCTTTCATGTCTGTAGGTCTGTAAGCCCTAAGATAGTGGTTCTAGAAAACATCATTCAGTGTTTATGGATACATATGTTAGGTCGTCGGACACAGGACCCAAGATTGTGGATCTAGGACACATAACGCAGCTATCATGTCTGTAGAAGTCAAGGTGTCTGTTAAAATACCTAAGATAGACATCATTTACTTCTTATGGCTATATAAGCTAGCTCGCCGCACACAGGACCCAAGATAGTGGATCTAGAACACATATTGCAGATTTCATGTCGGTAAAAGCCAAAGTCTCTGTCAAAAGACCTAAGATAGTGTGTCTAGAAGACATCTTCAGTTTTTATGGCTATAGAAGTTGGGTCGTCGGACACAGGACCCAAGATAGCGGATCTAGGACACAAAATGCAGCTTTCATGTCGGTAGAAGCCAAAGTCTCTGTCAAAAGACCGAAGATAGTGTGTCTAGAAGACATCATTAAGTTTTTATGGCTATAGAAGTTCGGTCGTCGGACACAGGACCCAAGATATCGGATCTAGGACACAAAATGCAGCTTTCATGTCTGTAGAAGCCAAGGTGTCTGTTAAAAGACCGAAGATAGTGGGTCTAGAAGACATAATTTACTTCTTATGGCTATAGAAGTTATGACGCCGCACACAGGACCCAAGATAGTGGATCTAGAACACATAACGCAGATTTCATGTCGGTAAAAGCCAAAGTCTCTGTCAAAAGACCAAAGATAGTGTGTCTAGAAGACATCATTAAGTTTTTATGGCTATAGAAGTTCGGTCGTCGGACACAGGACCCAAGATATCGGATCTAGGACACAAAATGCAGCTTTCATGTCTGTAGAAGCCAAGGTGTCTGTTAAAAGACCGAAGATAGTGGGTCTAGAAGACATCATTCAGTTTTTATGGCTATAAAAGTTATGTCGCCGCACACAGGACCCAAGATAGTGGATCTAGAACACACAACGCAGCTTTCATGAAGATAGTGTGTCTAGAAGTCATCATTAAGTTTTTATGGCTATAGAAGTTAGGTCGTCGGACACAGGACTCAAGATAGCGGGTCTAGGACACATAATGCCGCTTTCATGTCTGTGGAAGCTAAGATGTCTGTCAAAAGACCGAAGATAGTGGGTGTAGAAGACATCATTCAGTTTTTATGGCTTTAGAAGTTAGGTCGACAGGGGTCAAGATAGCAAGACTAGGACACATAATGCAGCTTTCACGTCTGTAGAAGAAAAGGTGTCTCTCAAAAAACCCATGATAGTGGGTCTAAAATATATCAAAAAAGCAAAAGTGTCTGTTAAAAGACCTAAGATAGTAGGTCTAGAAGACATCATTCAGTTTTTATGGCTATAGATGTTAGGTCGTCGGACACAGGACCCAAGATGGCGGATCTAGGACACAGAATACAGCTTTCATGTCTGTAGGTCTGTAAGTCCTAAGTGGTTCTAGAAAACATCATTCATTGTTTATGGCTACATATGTTAGGTCGTCGGACACAGGTCCCATGATTGTGGATCTATGACTCATAACGCAGCTATCATGTCTGTCGAAGTCAAGGTGTCTGTTAAAAGACCTAAGATAGGGGTTCTAGAAGACATCATTCAGTTTTTATGGCTATAGATGTTAGGTCGTCGGACACAGGACCCAAGAAAGGGGATCTAGGACACATAATGCAGCGTTCATGTCTGTAGAAGCCAACTTGTCTGTCAAAAGATAGTTGGTCTAGAGGACATCATTTACTTCTTATGGCTATAGAAGTTAGCTCGCCGCACACAGGACCCAAGATAGTGGATCTAGAACACATAATGCAGATTTCATGTCGGTAGAATCCAAAGTCTCTGTCAAAAGACGGAAGATAGTGGGTCTAGAAGACACAGTACTCAAGGTAGCGGGTCTAGGACACATAAAGCAGCTCTCATGTCTGTGGAAGCTAATGTGTCTGTCAAAAGACCGAAGATAGTGGGTGTAGATGACATCATTCAATTTTTATGGCTTTAGAAGTTAGGGCGTCGGATACAGGGGTCAAGATAGCAGGACTAGGACACATAATGCAGCTCTCATGTCTGTAGAAGCCAAGGTGTCTGCCAAAAGACGCAAGATAGAAGGTTTAAAATATATCATTCCGTTTTTATGGCTTTAAAAGCCAAAGTGTCTGTTAAAAGACCTAAGATAGTAGTTCTATAAGACATCATTTAGTTTTTATGGCTATAGATGCTAGGTAGTCGCACACAGAACCCAAGATGGCAGATCTAGGACACAGACTACAGCTTTCATGTCTGTAGGAGCCAAGGTGTCTGTTAAAAGACCTAAGATGGTCTTTCTAGAAAACATCATTCAGTTCTTATGGAGAAGACATCATTTACTTCTTATGGCTACAGAAGTTATGTCGCAGGACACAGGACCCAAGATAGTGGGTCTAGGAGACATCATTCAGTTTTTATGGCTATAGAAGTGAGGTCGCCGCACACAGGACCCAAGATAGTGGATCTAGAACGCATAACGCACCTTTCATGAAGATAGTGTGTCTAGAAGACATCATTAAGTTTTTATGGCTATAGAAGTTAGGTCGTCGGACATAGGACTCAAGATAGCGGGTCTAGGACACATAATGCAGATTTCATATAGGTAGAAGCCAAAGTCTCTGTCAAAAGACGGAACATAGTGTGTCTAGAAAACATCATTAAGTTTTTATGGCTATAGAAGTAAGGTCGTTGGACACAGGGCCCAAGATAGCGGATCTGGGACACAAAATGCAGCTTTCATGTCTGTAGAAGCCAAGGTGTCTGTCAAAAGACCGAAGATAGTGGGTCTAGAAGACATCATTGAGTTTTTATGGCTATAGTAGTTAGGTCGCCGCACACAGGACCCAAAATAGTGGATCTAGAACATATAACGCAGATTTCATGTCGGTAGAAGCCAAAATCTCTGTCAAGAGAACGAAGATAGTGTATCTAGAAGACATGATTAAGTTTTTATGGCTATAGAATATAGGTCGTCGGACACAGAACCCAAGATAGCGGATCTATTACACATAATGCAGCTTCCATGTCTGTGGAAGCTAAGGTGTCTGTCAAAACATAGTCTGTCTAGAAGACATCATTTAGTTTTTATGGCTATAGAAGTTAGGTCGCCGCACACAGGACCCAAGATAGTGGATCTAGGACACATACCGCAGCTTTCACGTCTGTAGAAGCCAACGTGTCTGTGAAAAGACAGAAGATAGTGGGTCTAGAAGACATCATTCAGTTTTTATGGCTATAGAAGTTAGGTCGCCGCACACAGGACCCAAGATAGTGGATCTAGAACACATAACGCAGCTTGCATATCTGAAGAAGCCAAGGTGTCTGTGAAAAGACAGAAGATAGTGTGTCTAGTAGACATCTTTCAGTTTTTATGTCTATAGAAGTTAGGTCGCCGCACACAGGACCCAAGATAGTGGATCTAGGACACATAACGCAGCTTTCATGTCTGTAGAAGCCAACGTGTCTGTCAAAAAGAGACCGAAGATAGTGGGTCTAGAAGACATCATTCAGTTTTATGGCTATAAAAGTTAGGTCGTCGGACACAGGACCCAAGATAGCGGTTGTAAAACACATAATGCGGCTTTCATGTCTGTAGAAGCCAAAGTCTCTCTCAAAATACCGAACATAGTGGGTCTAAAAATATCATTCAGTTTTTATGGCTTTGGAAGCCAAGGTGTTAAGAGACCTAAGATAGTGGTTCAAGACATCATTCAGTTTTTTGGCTATAGAAGTTTGGTAGTCGAACACAGGACTCAAGATAGCGGTTGTAGAAGAAAAAGTGTCTGTCAAAAGAACGAAGATAGTGGGTCTAGAAGACATCATTCAGTGTTTATGGCTACATATGTTAGGTCGTCGGACACAGGACCCAAGATTGTGGATCTAGGATACATTGTAACGATCCTTTTTCGTCCTTCGGGATATCTACAATATCTCTTGGGCTAGGTTCGGCACAACAAATTTATTTTGTGCCCCGGTGAAATTAAAACACGCTCGACTTCAATTGCTAATGTTAATTGTATGTTTATTCAAATCGTTAATGGAGTTGGTTGGATATGACGGTTTCTCGATGGTAGTGCTGGGGTTGGATAGCGTTAGTGAGTTACTTTGAATCCCTCGCTGTCTTGTTTGTGTCTTCCTCTTGTTTCTGTAGCCGTTGCTGGCTACTGCCTCGATCCGTACAATGTGCTTGATTTGCGATACACTTCTGCACCCTTTCCGCTAAATTTGTTGAGAATGCTTTTGCTTTAAGGCTGTTATCACGACGCAGGATGTTTCCTCAGAAATTGGTATACATCAGGATATATAGATCCTGGAATTTGAAGGACTTGTTGAAGCTGTACAAGTTACTCGTAAGGCCTGTATAGTTCTTAAATTTGCTGTTGTTTCTTGTGTTTCCTTGATAAGTTTCTTAAGGTTACTCGTAAGGCCTTAATTACTTGTTATTTGATCACGACTTGTCGACTTCCTGATTTGCTTGATGGGCATGGCCTTTATATAGGCAGATCCCCCGGCCTCAGGAATATCTTGGTGTAGTACCGCTATACAGCTGGTACATTTCCATCGACCCTCTGCTTTCACCCACGCATCCACTTGTTGCTATGCGTGGTGAAAGTCCCGTAAATCCTTGGCGCATATGACCACTTTCTTTGTGGCTAAGCGCCCATTTACGCCTTGTCCTTGTCTCTCTTGTTTGTACATCTTGACTTGCATCACTTTCTCGCATTGGCGTCGCCTTTCTATTGGCCGCCCTCCGTATCCCGTTGACTCTCTCTGCTTTCTCTGCCAACGCTGTCGTCACCCGTCGCTCCCTTTGATCCACTCGTCATACCCAAATTCACCCACATTTACTAAATATTCTTATCTACATACATATATGCTAATTGTATTAACTAAATTAACGTTTAAACATAATCAGCTTGATTACTTTAATATATAACATTATTTAATTCCCCACGCAAAACACTTTCATATGCATCTCGTATCTATTAGATAGAGGGCTTCCCCATGGCTCATCCCTCCCCCTTCGGTTGCATATTCCCCTCACAAATCCACAAACCATTTTCGTTTTACAATTTCTTTGCTCTCCCCCCTATTCCCCGTTTCATAAGCATAGCCCTCACTTGGTTTCATTTCGGTACCATGCATTCCCCGCACCCGTCTTTCGGGCTTGCTTGGCCCTCACTTTCGTTTTCTCTCGCTCACGAAATTCTTTTGGTGCTTGCAATTTACCGCTTTCGCTCTCATGAGCGTGACGTATGCATAGCGCGGCCCATTGGCCACCGGTATTCTCTCTTGCCGTCTCACGCATAGTGTTCGTGTGACCTATATGTATGCTAATGCATGCATTTATTTGCCTCTCCATGCTCTTAATTTGTCAAATGAGGCCAATGCCCCCTTTTTACATGCAATTGTGTCTTCAAGCCCGGCTTCATTTACTCTTATACAGCCACTCATATTTGTTATGCTCCCCACGCATCTTCCCGCTTGTACGAAATCGCCAAACGGTTGCATGGGGTTCGATTCGGTTCGATCGAGCCATGGTGGACTTGGTTGTCCGTCGCCTGTGCATGTATATTTGTTTTTCGTTATGCCTCCCACGCATCTTCCCGCTTGTACGAAATCGCCAGCGGTTGCGTGGGGTTCGATTGGCCATGTTCGGCTGGCCTCGCTTCATTTGCTCATTCACAGCCGATTTCACTCTTATACGACCAATTCTGTGCTTGGTCTTATATTGTGTATTTAGTTTGTGTCTTGGCTGTGTTTGTATCTGGCTGTTTGTTGTATCTTTGTAGTTTGTTTGTTGCATTTTGTTTGTTGTAGCTTGTTTGTTGTGTGGGACATTATTCTTGTCTATATAATGTTCCTCACACTCCCCCCTTCTTCGGGAGGGATTTGCCATCCCCTGTCCCTTGTACCTTGTGTTTGTTATGTGTATTTTCCATTCTCGTATTTGTGACTTTACTATGTTTGCATTTGTAGCTTTGGCCTGTGTTTTGCTCGCTTTTGTGTGCTTTTTTTTTCTATGTGTTTTTGCCTGTTTTGTGTGTTTTGGTTATTTTGTCAGCTCGCATCTTTTATTGGCCCATTGGCATCTTCTATTGTTGGCGATTACTGAGTATCTTTTCTTAAATGTTGTCGGATTAGGGCATCTTTTCATTGTTTGTTCTTTTTTTTTCTTGGCCCGTTCCGCATCTTTTGTTTTTCCTACTTACATCTAATTATCCTACTTATTATACCCTCCTTTCCCTATATACCCGAACTACCCCCTGCGCTATCCTAATCCTATACCTCGTTTGACCCGCCCACACCAATCTTACTACTCGTGGTCCTTCGTGCTGGGCCATTTGGCCCACAACATCCACCACCCTTTCTGGCCATTCTTCTGCTGGCACTGCCTCATACCTTTCATGCCCGTATGGCACTGGGCATGACAGCTGCCGGGCCAATATTGGCCGAGTACTGATGTTGTGCCCCATGGTTGCGGACACTTGCCTATTTAATGCCGGTCTTGGCCACACCCATGGGCACTCTTGATGTTTTATCTCGTGTTGTTGTTGCTGTTGCTGCTGTTGTTGTTGCAGTTGCTGCTGCTGCTTCTGCTGTTGTTGCTGTTGCTGTTGCTGCTGCTGTTGTTGTTGCCGTTGCTGTTGTTGCTGCTGCTGTTGTTGTTGCTGCTGTTGTTGTTGCTGCTGCAGTTGTTGTTGCTGCTGTTGTTGCTGTTGCTGTTGCTGTTGTTGCTGTTGCTGCTGCTGTTGTTGTTGCTGCTGCAGTTGTTGTTGCTGCTGTTGTTGCTGTTGCTGTTGCTGCTGCTGTTGTTGTTGCTGCTGCAGTTGTTGTTGCTGCTGTTGTTGCTGTTGCTGTTGTTGCTGTTGCTGCTGCTGCTGTTGTTGTTGCTGCTGTTGTTGTTGCTGCTGTTGTTGCTGTTGCTGTTGCTTCACTGCCTCTGCCAGCCTTTCCCTGGCCCTTTCTAGCTCGTCTTGTTGGTGCCTTTCCCACGCCAGCAGATCCCTCTCCGCCTCCTGCTGCTGCAGGATCTGCTGGCGCCACCAACTCATCCATTGATGGTTTTCCATCATGGCGCGTTCGGACTCATCATCTATCCTCTCTGGCTCGAGTGGAGGTGGGCTGGCTACTCCATCAGCCGCACCTTCATCAGCCACGGCCACCTCCGCCGTTTCACTGGCCTCTGACCTTGAGTCCACCATGCGAAACGGCGTTGGTGGCCGCGCTGGCTCCCACAATCTTGCCGGCGGTTCGTATACTTCGTTCTGCTCCCACGGCGCATACTCATCTGGGCTGCTTCGGCCGCTGCTTGTTTCATCCGCCACTTCGTTCTCCATCATGGCTATCGCGTCGCCCAGCTCTCTCATCTCGTCGTCTTCTTCCTCCTCCTGGTGGCCCGGATTCATCGCCGACTCTGCCTCGCTCTCTTCTGACCCGTAGCCACTGTCCTCTACGTCCTCATCGTTCTCCTCGTCCGATGAGGCGGCGATTTCCGGATCCATCATATCCGGCTCATCGTCGTCGGACTCCTCATCGGACCAGTGCCAGTCACCGCGTTCCATATTGGCCCATGGTGCCGCACCTCCTCGAACTACGCCTTCATCCTGGCCAAAGTCTACGTTAAACGCATTCATTGTTTTTTTTTTTTTTTTAGTTGCTTCCTGGTGGGCTTTACTCGCTGAGTGTTAAACTTTAAGTGGCTCTTGCTTGTGATTTTTGCATGCAGGAAACCTCGCATCTTTGATATTTGTTAGATCCTTCCCGTTATTCAAAACTTTGGATTCTCTATTCTAACTACTGATGCCGAGTATTTAATGCCCCTGCAATGCTCCACTAATACTACTGCATTAACGCGCGCATGTGTGTGTATGTCGCGATGCTGCACGATTACACGCTCACTCTTATGCGCATGTGTATGTGTGTTCTCCTCTCTTTCCTTTTGTTTTCTCTTTGTGCACTCATACTATTACATGTGTAATATCGTGCGCATGTGTTTGTATTGGCTCTCCTTGATTGTGTGATCGGGGTTTTTTTTTTTTATACCCTTGCAAAAAGGGTATATTAATTTTGGTCAGAAGTGTGCAACGCATAGAACGAAGCATCTCCGACCATACAAAGTATATATATTCTTGATCAGCACGACGAGACGAGTTCAACTAGCCATGTCCGTCCGTCCGTCCGTCCGTCCGTCCGTCCGTCCGTCCGTCCGTCCGTCCGTCCGTCCGTCCGTCTGGATCAACGCAAACTCCTCCTAGACCGTAAGAGCTACAGAGCTGAAATTTTGCACGTAGGCTTGTATATACTGCAGGCGTTGTATATCTCGGATTCAGCCGGATCGGACCACTATATCATATAGCTCCCATACAAACCCCAAAGTCACGAACAGTGACTTTTCTCAATAACTTCGTTATTTTCTATGCTATTATCGTGAAACTTAATATTAGAGAGTTTATTACGCTTATAAACGGCTGTGCCAAGTTTGATCAAGATCGGGTGACTATATCATATAGTTCCCATACAAACGGCCAAGTCACGAACAGTGACTTTCTCAATAACTTCGTTATTTTCTGAGCTATTGTCGTGAAACTTAATATTAGAGAGTTTACTACGCCTATAAGCGACTATGCCAAATTTGATCAAGATCAGGTGACTATATCATATAGCTCCCATAGGAACGATTGGTCGAAAACAGTGACTTTTGTAAATAACTTCGTTACTTTTAACGCGATTGCTTTTAAATTAAACAGTTCTTAATTTAATATATATGTTAATGACTGTGCCGAATTTGATAAAGATCGGGTGACTATATCATATAGCTCCCATAGGAACGATCGGTGGAAAACAGTGACTTTGATCAATATCTTCGTTATTTCCTATGATTGTAGGACTTTTTTTCTCAAGCTTAAGCCTTTTTAGATAAAACGTTCTTCCACATTGATGGCTAATAGGTAAGGATAGAGTTACCAAGAAAGTTGCAAGGGTATACAAACTTTGACGCGGTCGAAGTTAGCCCCGGCCCTCTGGTTTTTGTTTATCATTGTTTTTGTTTGCTATTTTCTATTTGTTCATGCATATTTGCCTGACTGTATGTATAAGATGTCCGCATATATTTATCTTGTTCCAGTATACGGTTTGCGACTTTGCTATTCTGCTTGTTCTTATTTACGCACTTTGTGATTTTTGTTGTTTTATGTGATTTTGTACAATTTCGATGCACTTTGAGATTTTTGGCTCTGTGTCATGTCTTTGAGATTTTTGCCCAGCCGGCCGGTCTGTGCAGATTTCTCGCTGCCATGTTGTTCCAATTGTTGGTCTCCACTCTCTCCTCCTTAGGTTGTAGTGACGTGTCTGATCCTGTGCCGCCGTCTCCAGATTACGTCTTATCAGCTCGAAAAGCTCTTGCACTTGTTTTGCCTTTGCCTCTGGTGGTACGCTTTGCTTTCCTGTGCCTGTCGTGACACTATCGTATATCGCGCCTGGCATTCTAGGTTCGCGTCCTTGTATCACGTATGCTGGCGTAAATCCAGTTGACTCTGATTGACTGGTATTTACAGCCAGTGTTATTTCCGGCCAGTTCTCATCCCACTTCCGTTGATTTTCACCGGTAAACTGAGCAATCATTGTTTTCACCGTTCTGTTTGCCCTTTCGGTTGGGTTTTCTTGTGGTGTGTATGGTGCCGTCAACTGGTGTTGGCATCCCCATTCCTCTAGCATTTTCTTAAATGTTCTGCTAGTGAATTGGACTCCATTGTCAGTTATTACTACTTTAGGGACTCCAAATCTCGACAAAATTCTTTCCCTAAAGGCCTTGATTAGATTATCCGCCGTTGCCTTTCGCATGGGTATTAATTCTGTCCATTTTGATTACCAATGATTACCAGTAACATTGAGTTTCCATGTTTCGACCGTGGTAACGGTCCGACGAAATCAGCACAAACCGTGGCCCATGGTTCATCAGGTATTTGCGTCAGCATTTTCCCTGCTGCTTGCTGCTGGTTGGGTTTGTATTGCTGACATGTCGTGCATTTTCCCACGAATTTCCTGATATCTCGTTGCATTCCTGGCCAGTAATATCTTGACGCAGTTCTGGAAATCGTTCGCCTGCTTCCTGTATGCCCTGCCGTCATGGAAGTGTGGTTTTCTTCCATCACCTGGTTTCGTAGCGTCTTGGGCACACACAATTTCCATGATATTACTTCTTCTTGACCTGCTCTATGAGGAATATTTCTGTACACCTGGCTGTTTTCTACTATGTAATCTGGGTACTTCTGTGGTTGTTGTTGTATTTTATTTATTACTTCTTGAATCCACTCGCATTCTTTGTTTGCTTGTCGTAATAGGGCGCCATTGTCTACTATTCTTTTGCACCCTTCCATCGGTTGTCTTGATAGTGCATCGGCGACAATGTTTAGTTTGCCCTTTCGATATGCTATTTCGAAATCGTATTGTTGTAATTCCAGTGCCCATCGAGCTATGCGGCCCGTGGGACTTTCTATGCTATTCAACCACTTCAACGCCATGTGGTCTGTCACCACCTTAAATCGGTATCCCTCGAGATATGGTCTCAGCTTGCGTACTGCCCACACTATTGCTAAGCATTCCTTCTCTGTTGCTGAATAGTTCTTCTCTGCTTGATTCAATTCTCTCGACAGATATGAAACCACTCTTTCCCCCTCCTCGGTGTTTTGTACCAGTATGGCCCCTAATCCTGTGTTGCTTGCATCTGTCTGGAGTACGAACGTTTTTGTGAAATCTGGGCATGCCAATACTGGGTCACTCGTGAGTTTTTCTTTTACCGATTCGAATGCTGCTTGATGCTCCTCGCTCCAATGCCATTTGTTTTTTTTCTTGAGCAATGCGTTTAACGGATGAGTTATCATCGCAAAATTCGGTACAAATCGTCTGTACCACGAGGCCACCCCTAGGTATTGCCGTAATTCTTTTGTGCACGCGGGCGGCTTCAATTGGGCTATTGCTGCCACCTTGTCTGGGTCCGTTGCAATACCGTTTTCTGTTACCAAGTGTCCTAGAAACTTTAGCTCTTTTCTGAAGAATTGGCACTTTTCGGCATTTATTCTCAGGTTTGCTTCTTTCAATCTCCTGAACACTTCTTGTAGGTGGATCATGTGTTCTGAGATTGTTTTGCTTAGGTAGGTGCTTTTTGGTATCATTTCTGGGCCGATGACTTGGTCCAGTGCCCGTTGGAACGACGGAATAAACCTTTCCCTGGGACTGTGAATGCTGTCATTGGCCTGCTGTTTTCTTCCAATGGAATTTGCCAATAGCCGTCCTTCAGGTCTAGGCTGCTTATAAATTTCGCTTCACGTAGTTGGTTTAAGATGTAGTCGATGCGTGGCATTGGGTATGCATCTTTTATAGATTTCGCGTTAATCTGTCTAAAATCTACGCATAATCTCCATTTTCCCGTCTGTTTCTTTCTCACCATCACTATGGGTGAGCTATAAGGGCTTTGTGATGGTTCGATGCATCCCATTGTCAACAGTTCATCGACCTTTGTGTTGATTTCTCGCTGTATTTTTGGATTCTTCGGATAGTATCTTTGTTTTATTGGGATATCATCCTTCATCGTTATGCGATGTATCCCCACGTTTGACAGTCCCTTCACTTTCCCTAATTCCTTCAACTCCTGATTTAGGAAACTTTGTATTTCTTGTTGATCACTATTCTGAGTGACCATGATGGATATTCTTTCTACCAGCCTGCCCTGTATTCGCTTGACTGTCGGTATTCGCACTTTGTGGCCTCCACACGATATCTCTGTGTTCATAATCCGGAGGAAATTCCAACCTAGTATCAACGCATCCATTCCTTCTGGCATGACCAGGAATGGCATGTGGATTTCCTTGTCCCCAAATCTCACGTATCCTGTCCATTGCTCTTCAATGTCTCGCACCTTTCCGTCTGCCATGTATACCTGTTTGTGTGTGTTCTCCCATTTTCCCTTATTCCTCACTGTTTCCAACATCTGCTTGCTGATGAAACTACTCGTGGCTCCGGAGTCAATTGTCGCTTTCATCTGGACTCCTGCTTTCGATGATTGCCGACAATTGATCCTCTTCCTCTATTAGTTGGCCTATTAGTGGTGAGGAGCTTGTTGGCTGGGTCCCTGCTCGCCCCTGATAGGCTGGAACCGCCTTTCGTTTCCCGAACTCCAACAACATTCTTTTGTTCTTTTCCCAATCCTTCCACACTGCCAACAGAAAATGAGTCTCTGATTGTTGCACTCCCTTGCCCAGTGTCCGGCTCCTCCGCATCTGCGGCATGCCTGGTTTGGGTTCAAAACTTTCCCATCTTGGATGTTTTTATTTTCTTTGCTTGGTCTTGAATTGTTCTCCATGCCGTTGTCTTGGCATCTCCGGCACTGTGTGACTGCTGGCCCGTAATTATTTTCTCCTCTGTGGCTTGATTGGTTGTTGTGTGTTCTTTGAGCATTATTTGGGCGATGGAAATCTGCTCGTTCTTGTTCAAGCGTCTCATGTTCATCCGCCAACTGCATCAGCTCCTCTAGGTTTCTGACTCTGTGCGGCCGAACGAATATCTTCAAATCTGGAGTGCAATTTTCTAATATAACCTCCAATTGTTCGTACTCGGGTATTTTGAGGGGTCTCATCATTGTTTGCATGTCGATCATATAATCCTTAAAACACTCGTTTCTGTTTTGTTTGCGATTTTTCACTTGATCCGCCAATTTGTTGAAGAATCCTCTTGGCAGGAAGTATTTCTTGAAGCCCTCAACGAACTCTTTCCACGATCGCCACTGTTTGTTGTCTGCGACGTACCACTTGAGTGCTTTGTCTTTCAGTAGTTCTGGCATTGCTCTTGGGATCATGTCCAGCTCGATGCCATACATGTCTGCTGACCACTCGATCTGTTCTATGAACTCTAGCGGTCTGGAATTGCCGTCGAACCTGAATGTCCATTCCCTCACTTGTTTTGCCACCTTGGCGTATTCGGTGGTCCTGTTTGTTGCCTGTGGTACCGTTTTCTTGGGGTCTATCGTTTGTCTCCTTATGTCCCTCTTTGTTTCTGTGCTATCTAGGGCTCCTTCGCTTCCCCATCTTGGTGGTGAGTATGGAGGAATTGCTAGTGTGGCGATGTTTATTTTCTGAATTCATCGGCCTCCTTGTCTACGCCATTTTCGCATGTTTTTGATGTGCTTGCTTTCATTTTTAGATTTTTCGAGTACTTTGTCTCTAATCTATTTATTTCCTCCTTCCAGTCTGGGTCCGTTTCATTCTTTTCTACCCACTCGCCTAGCTGTTTCCTCATTTCCTCCACTGTGCCGGTCATCTCGATCCCAATCCTTTGGCCTGTCTGTAACAGATCCTCCTTCTTCATGTGGTAAATCCATCCTTTACCCATTTTGAATGTTTTCTTTACAATTTTACACTTTTGTTTTGTTAAAATTTCACCAGTATAGCACGTTGGGCGCCAGTTGTAACGATCCTTTTTCGTCACTCGGGATATCTACAATATCTCTTTGGCTAGGTTCGGCACAACAAATTTATTTTGTGCCCCGGTGAAATTAAAACACGCTCGACTTCAATTGCTAATGTTAATTGTATGTTTATTCAAATCGTTAATGGAGTTGGTTGGATATGACGGTTTCTCGATGGTAGTGCTGGGCTTGGATAGCGTTAGTGAGTTACTTTGAATCCCTCGCTGTCCTGTTTGTGTCTTCCTCTTGTTTCTGTAGCCGTTGCTGGCTACTGCCTCGATCCGTACAATGTGCTTGATTTGCGATACAGCTCTGCACCCTTTCCGCTAAATTTGTTGAGAATGCTTTTTCTTTAAGGCTGTTATCACGACGCAGGATGTTTCCTCAGAAATTGGTATACATCAGGATATATAGATCCTGGAATTTCGGCAGTAGGATATATTCTCGTGCCTACCACTGACTTTGGATGCCCCTGGAGATTGCTTTGCTTCTCTCAAATTTACTTTGGCTTGGGTACGGTGCTTGTTATCCTTGTTGAAGGACTTGTTGAAGCTGTACAAGTTACTCGTAAGGCCTGTATAGTTCTTAAATTTGCTGTTGTTTCTTGTGTTTCCTTGATAAGTTTCTTAAGGTTACTCGTAAGGCCTTAATTACTTGTTATTTGATCACGACTTGTCGACTTCCTGATTTGCTTGATGGGCATGGCCTTTATATAGGCAGATCCCCCGGCCTCAGGAATATCTTGGTGTAGTACCGCTATACAGCTGGTACATTTCCATCGACCCTCTGCTTTCACCCACGCATCCACTTGTTGCTATGCGTGGTGAAAGTCCCGTAAATCCTTGGCGCATATGACCACTTTCTTTGTGGCTGAGCGCCCATTTACGCCTTGTCCTTGTCTCTCTTGTTTGTACATCTTGACTTGCATCACTTTCTCGCATTGGCGTCGCCTTTCTATTGGCCGCCCTCCGTATCCCGTTGACTCTCTCTGCTTTCTCTGCCAACGCTGCCGTCACCCGTCGCTCCCTTTGATCCACTCGTCATACCCAAATTCACCCACATTTACTCAATATTATTATCTACATACATATATGCTAATTGTATTAACTAAATTAACGTTTAAACATAATCAGCTTGATTACTTTAATATATAACATTATTTAATTCCCCACGCAAAACACTTTCATATGCATCTCGTATCTATTAGATAGAGGGCTTCCCCATGGCTCATCCCTCCCCCTTCGGCTTGCATATTCCCCTCACAAATCCACAAACCATTTTCGTTTTACAATTTCTTTGCTCTCCCCCTATTCCCCGTTTCATAAGCATAGCCCTCACTTGGTTTCATTTCGGTACCAAGCATTCCCCGCACCCGTCTTTCGGGCTTGCTTGGCCCTCACTTTCGTTTTCTCTCGCTCACGAAATTGTTTTGGTGCTTGCAATTTACCGCTTTCGCTCTCATGAGCGTGACGTATGCATAGCGCGGCCCATTGGCCACCGGTATTCTCTCTTGCCGTCTCACGCATAGTGTACGTGTGACCTATATGTATGCTAATGCATGCATTTATTTGCCTCTCCATGCTCTTAATTTGTCAAGCCCGGCTTGTACGAAATCGCCAAACGGTTGCATGGGGTTCGATTCGGTTCGATCGAGCCATGTTGGACTTGGTTGTCCGTCGCCTGTGCATGTATATTTGTTTTTCGTTATGCCTCCCACGCATCTTCCCGCTTGTACGAAATCGCCAGCGGTTGCGTGGGGTTCGATTGGCCATGTTCGGCTGGCCTCGCTTCATTTGCTCATTCACAGCCGATTTCACTCTTATACGACCAATTCTGTGCTTGGTCTTATATTGTGTATTTAGTTTGTGTCTTGGCTGTGTTTGTATCTGGCTGTTTTTTGTATCTTTGTAGTTTGTTTGTTGCATTTTGTTTGTTGTAGCTTGTTTGTTGTGTGGGACATTATTCTTGTCTATATAATGTTCCTCACAACATAACGCAGCTATCATGTCTGTAGAAGTCAAGGTGTCTGTTAAAAGACCTAAGATAGTGGTTCTAGAAGACATCATTCAGTTTTTATGGCTATAGATGTTAGGTCGTCGCACACAGGACCCAAGATGGCGGATCTAGGACACATAATACAGCTTTCATGTCTAAAGGAGCTAAGGTGTCTGTTAAAAGATAGTGGTTCTAGAAAACATCATTCAGTTTTTATGGCTACACATGTTAGGTCGTCGGACACAGGACCCAAGATTGTGAATCTAGGACACAGATTCACAGTTTTTATGGCTTTGAGAGCCAAAGTGTCTGTTAAAACACCTAAGATAGTAGTTCTAGAAGACATCATTCATTTTTAATGGCTATAAAAGTCGCCACAGGACCCAAGATAGCGGTTGTAGGACACATAATGCAGTTTTCATGTCTGTAGAAGAAAAAGTGTCTGTCAAAAGAACGAAGATAGTGGGTCTAGAAGACATCATTCAGTGTTTCTGGCTACATATGTTAGGTCGTCGGACACAGGACCCAAGATTGTGGATCTAGGACACATAATGCAGCTTTCATGTCGGTAGAAGCCAAATTCTCTGTCAAAATACCGAGCATAGTGGGTCTAGAAAATCTCATTCAGTTTTTATGGCTATAGGACCCAAGACAGCGGGTGTAGGACACATTATGCAGCTTTCCAGTCTGTAGAAGAAAAAGTGTGAAAAAGTGTAAAACACATTAGGACCCAAGATAGCGGGTGTAGGTAACATAATGCAGTTATCATGTCGGTAGAAGAAAAAGTCTCTGTCAAAAGACTAAAGAAATTGGGTCTAGAACAAACTGTTCAGTTTTTATGGCTATAGAAGTGGACACAGAACCCAAGATAGTGGATCTAGGACACATAACGCAGCTTTCATGTTGGTAGAAGCCAAAGTGTCTGTCAAAAATCGACATAAGGTAGTGGGTCTAGAAGACATCATTCAGTTTTTATGTACAGTACTCAAGATAGCGGGTCTAGGACACATAATGCAGCTTTCATGTCTGTGGAAGCCAAGGTGTCTGCCAAAAGACGCAAGATAGTGGGTCTAAAATATATCATTCAGTTTTTATGGCTTTGAAAGCCAAAGTGTCTGTCAAAAGACCGAAGATAGTGGGTGTAGAAGACATCATTCAGTTTTTTTGGCTTTAGAAGTTAGGTCGTCGGACACAGGTGTCAAGATAGCAGGACTAGGACACATAATGCAGCTTTCATGTCTGTAGAAGCCAAGGTGTCTGCCAAAAGACGCAAGATAGTGGGTCTAAAATATATCATTCAGTTTTTATGGCTTTGAAAGCCAAAGTGTCTGTTAAAAGACCTAAGATAGTAGTTCTAGAAGACATCATTCAGTTTTTTATGGGTATAGATGTTAGGTCGTCGGACACAGAACCCAAGATGGCGGATCTAGGACACAGACTACAGCTTTCATGTCTGTAGGAGCCAAGGTGTCTGTTAAAAGACCTAAGATGGTGGTTCTAGAAAACATCATTCAGTTCTTATGGCTACAGATGTTAGGTCGTCGGACACAGGACCCAAGATAGTGGATCTAGGTTACATCGTTATGTAGCGTTAGCTATCATCTCTGTAGAAGCCAAGGCGTCTGTCAAAAGACCGAAGATATTGGGTCTAAAATAAAATTGGCTTTGGAAGCCAAGGTGTCTGTTAAAAGGCCTAAAATAGTGGTTTTAGAAGACATCATTCAGTTTTTATGGCAAGAAGAGATCATTTAGTTTTTATGGCTATAGAAGTTAGTTCGTCAGACACAGGATCCAAGATGGCTGATCTAGGACACATAATACAGCTTTCATGTCTGTAGAAGCCAAGGTAAGGTAGCGGATCTAGGACACGTTATGCAGCTTTCTTGTCGGTAGAAGCCAGAGTCTAGAAGACATCATTCAGTTTTTATGGCTTTAGAAGTTAGGTCGTCGGACACAGGATCCAAGATAGCGGGTGTATGACACATAATGCAGCTTTCAAGTCTGTAGAAGAAAAAGTGTCATAGTGGGTCTAGAACACATCATTTAGTTTTTATGGCTTTAGCTCGTCGAAAACAGGACCCAAAAAAGCGGATCTAGAACACTTAATGCTAAGAGTCTGTCAAAAGATTGAATATAATGGGTCTAAAAATATCATTCAGTTTTTATGGCTTTGGAAGCCAAGGTGTGTGTTAAAAGACCTAAGATAGTGCTTCTAGAAGACATCATTCAGTTTTTTTGCTATAGAAGTTAGGTAGTCGAACACAGGACTCAAGATAGCGGTTGTAGAAGAAAAAGTGTCTGTCAAAAGAACGAAGATAGTGGGTCTAGAAGACATCATTCAGGGTTTATGGCTATATATGTTAGGTCGTCGGACACAGGACCCAAGATTGTGGATTTAGGATACATAACGCAGCTATCATGTCTGCAGAAGTCAAGTACCTGTTAAAAGACCTAAGATAGTGGTTCTAGAAGACATCATTCAGTTTTTATGGCTATAGATGTTATGTTGTCGGACACAGGACCCAAGATAGTGGATCTAGGACACTTAACGCAGATTTCATGTCTGTTTTTATGGCTTCAGAAGTTAGGTCGTCGAAAACAGGACCCAAGAAAGCGGATCTAGAACACATAATGCACAGAGTCTTTCAAAAGACCGAATATAGTGGGTCTACAAAATATCCTTATGGCTTTGGAAGCCAAGGTGTCTGTTAAAAGACCTAAGATAGTGGTTCTAGAAGACATCATTCAGTTTTTTGGCTATAGAAGTTAAATAGTCGAACACAGGACTGAAGATAGCGCGTGTAGGACACATAATGCAGCTTTCAAGTCTGTAGAAGAAAAAGTGTCTGTCAAAAGAACGAAGATAGTGGGTCTGTCAAAAGAACGAAGATAGTGGGTCTAGAACACATTATTCAGTTTATTTGTCTGTTAAAAGACCTAAGATAGTGGTTCTAGAAGACATCATTCAGTTTTTATGGCTATAGATGTTAGGTCGTCGCACACAGGACCCAAGATGGCGGATCTAGGACACATAATACAGCTTTCATGTCTAAAGGAGCTAAGGTGTCTGTTAAAAGATAGTGGTTCTAGAAAACATCATTCAGTTTTTATGGCTACACATGTTAGGTCGTCGGACACAGGACCCAAGATTGTGGATCTAGGACACATAACACAGTTTTTATGGCTTTGAGAGCCAAAGTGTCTGTTAAAACACCTAAGATAGTAGTTCTAGAAGACATCATTCATTTTTAATGGCTGTAAAAGTCGCCACAGGACCCAAGATAGCGGTTGTAGGACACATAATGCAGTTTTCATGTCTGTAGAAGAAAAAGTGTCTGTCAAAAGAACGAAGATAGTGGGTCTAGAAGACATCATTCAGTGTTTCTGGCTACATATGTTAGGTCGTCGGACACAGGACCCAAGATTGTGGATCTAGGACACATAATGCAGCTTTCATGTCGGTAGAAGCCAAATTCTCTGCCAAAATACCGAGCATAGTGGGTCTAGAAAATCTCATTCAGTTTTTATGGCTATAGGACCCAAGACAGCGGGTGTAGGACACATTATGCAGCTTTCCAGTCTGTAGAAGAAAAAGTGTGAAAAAGTGTAAAACACATTAGGACCCAAGATAGCGGGTGTAGGTAACATAATGCAGTTATCATGTCGGTAGAAGAAAAAGTCTCTGTCAAAAGACTGAAGAAATTGGGTCTAGAACAAACTGTTCAGTTTTTATGGCTATAGAAGTGGACGCAGAACCCAAGATAGTGGATCTAGGACACATAACGCAGCTTTCATGTTGGTAGAAGCCAAGGTGTCTGTCAAAAATCGACCGAAGGTAGTGGGTCTAGAAGACATCATTCAGTTTTTATGTACAGTACTCAAGATAGCGGGTCTAGGACACATAATGCAGCTTTCATGTCTGTGGAAGCCAAGGTGTCTGCCAAAAGACCGAAGATAGTGGGTCTAGAATACATCATTCAGTTTTTATGGCCATAGAAGTTTGGTCGTCGGACACAGTACTCAAGATAACGGGTCTAGGACACATAATGCAGCTTTCATGTCTGTGGAAGCTAATGTGTCTGTCAAAAGACCGAAGATAGTGGGTGTAGAAGACATCATTCAGTTTTTTTGGCTTTAGAAGTTAGGTCGTCGGACACAGGGGTCAAGATAGCAGGACTAGGACACATAATGCAGCTTTCATTTCTGTAGAAGCCAAGGTGTCTGCCAAAAGACGCAAGATAGTGGGTCTAAAATATATCATTCAGTTTTTATGGCTTTGAAAGCCAAAGTGTCTGTTAAAAGACCTAAGATAGTAGTTCTAGAAGACATCATTCAGTTTTTATGGCTATAGATGTTAGGTCGTCAGACACAGAACCCAAGATGGCGGATCTAGGACACAGACTACAGCTTTCATGTCTGTAGGAGCCAAGGTGTCTGTTAAAAGACCTAAGATGGTGGTTCTAGAAAACATCATTCAGTTCTTATGGCTACAGATGTTAGGTCGTCGGACACAGGACCCAAGATAGTGGATCTAGGTTACATCGTTATGTAGCGTTAGCTATCATCTCTGTAAAAGCCAAGGCGTCTGTCAAAAGACCGAAGATATTGGGTCTAAAATAAAATTGGCTTTGGAAGCCAAGGTGTCTGTTAAAAGGCCTAAAATAGTGGTTTTAGAAGACATCATTCAGATTTTATGGCAAGAAGAGATCATTTAGTTTTTATGGCTATAGAAGTTAGTTCGTCAGACACAGGATCCAAGATGGCTGATCTAGGACACATAATACAGCTTTCATGTCTGTAGAAGCCAAGGTAAGGTAGCCGATCTAGGACACGTAATGCAGCTTTCTTGTCGGTAGAAGCCAGAGTCTAGAAGACATCATTCAGTTTTTATGGCTTTAGAAGTTAGGTCGTCGGACACAGGATCCAAGATAGCGGGTGTAGGACACATAATGCAGCTTTCAAGTCTGTAGAAGAAAAAGTGTCATAGTGGGTCTAGAACACATCATTTAGTTTTTATGGCTTTAGCTCGTCGAAAACAGGACCCAAAAAAGCGGATCTAGAACACTTAATGCTAAGAGTCTGTCAAAAGATTGAATATAATGGGTCTAAAAATATCATTCAGTTTTTATGGCTTTGGAAGCCAAGGTGTGTGTTAAAAGACCTAAGATAGTGCTTCTAGAAGACATCATTCAGTTTTTTTGCTATAGAAGTTACGTAGTCGAACACAGGACTCAAGATAGCGGTTGTAGAAGAAAAAGTGTCTGTCAAAAGAACGAAGATAGTGGGTCTAGAAGACATCATTCAGGGTTTATGGCTATATATGTTAGGTCGTCGGACACAGGACCCAAGATTGTGGATTTAGGATACATAACGCAGCTATCATGTCTGCAGAAGTCAAGTACCTGTTAAAAGACCTAAGATAGTGGTTCTAGAAGACATCATTCAGTTTTTATGGCTATAGATGTTATGTTGTCGGACACAGGACCCAAGATAGTGGATCTAGGACACTTAACGCAGATTTCATGTCTGTTTTTATGGCTTCAGAAGTTAGGTCGTCGAAAACAGGACCCAAGAAAGCGGATCTAGAACACATAATGCACAGAGTCTTTCAAAAGACCGAATATAGTGGGTCTACAAAATATCCTTATGGCTTTGGAAGCCAAGGTATCTGTTAAAAGACCTAAGATAGTGGTTCTAGAAGACATCATTCAGTTTTTTGGCTATAGAAGTTAAATAGTCGAACACAGGACTGAAGATAGCGCTAAGGTGTCTGTCAAAAGACCCAAGATAGTGGGTCTAAAATATGTCATTCAGTTTTTATGGCTTTGAAAGCCAAAGTGTCTGTTAAAACACCTAAGATAGTAGTTTTAAAAGACATCATTCAGTTTTTATGGCAAGAAGACATCATTTAGTTTTTATGGCTTTAAAAAGTTAGCTCGTCGACCACAGGAACCAAGTGCAATGCAAAGTGTCTGTTCAAAGAACCAGTTTTTATGGCCATAGATGTTAGGTCGTCGGACACAGGACCCAAGATGGCGGCGTTAGGACACATAATGCAGCTTTCTTGTCTGCGGAAGCTAAGGTGTCTGTCAAAAGACCCAAGATATTGGGTCTAAAAATGTCATTCAGTTTTTATGGCTTTGAAAGCCAAAGTGTCTGTTAAAACACCTAAGATAGTAGTTCTAGAAGACATTATTCAGTTTTTTGGCTATAGAAGTTAGGTAGTCGAACACAGGACTCAAGATAGCGCGTATAGGACACATTATGCAGCTTTCAAGTCTGTAGAAGAAAAAGTGTCTTAGTGGGTCTAGAACACATAATGCAGATTATGTGTTCTAGAGTTAGAGTCAAAAGACCGAAGATAGTGGGTCTAGAAGACATCATTTAGTTTTTATGGCTATAGTAGTTAGGTAGCCGCACACAGGACTTACGATAGTGGATCTAGAACATATAACGCAGATTTCATGTCGGTAGAAGCCAAAGTCTCTGTCAAAGGACCGAAGATAGTGTGTCTAGAAGACATCATTAAGTTTTTATGGCTATAGAAGTTAGGTCTTTGGACACACTATTACACATAATGCAGCTTCCATGTCTGTGGAAGCTAAGATGTCTGTCAAAACATAGTCGGTCTAGAAGACATCATTTAGTTTTTATGGCTATAGAAGTTATGTCGCCGCACACAGGACCCAAGATAGTGAATCTAGGACACATAACGCAGCTTTCACGTCTGTAGAAGCCAACGTGTCTGTGAAAAGACAGAAGATAGTGGGTCTAGAAGACATCATTCAGTTTTTATGTCTATAGATGTTAGGTCGCCGCACACAGGACCCAAGATAGTGGATCTAGGACATATAACGCAGCTTTCATGTCTGTAGAAGCCAACGTGTCTGTCAAAAAGAGACCGAAGATAATGGGTCTAGAAGACATCATTCAGTTTTTATGGCCACAGGGGTCTAGGACACATAATGCAGCTTTCATGTCTGTAGAAGCCAAGGTAAGATAGCGGATCTAGGACACATTATGCAGCTTTCCAGTCTGTAGAAGAAAAAGTGTGATAGTGGGTCTAGAAGACATCATTTAGTTTTTATGGCTTTAGAAGTTAGCTCGTCGAAAACAGGACCCAAGAAAGCGGATCTAGAACACATAATGCACAGAGTCTTTCAAAAGACCGAATATAGTGGGTCTACAAAATATCATTATGGCTTTGGAAGCCAAGGTGTCTGTTAAAAGACCTAAGATAGTGGTTCTAAAAGACATCATTCAGTATTTATGGCTATAGATGTTAGGTCGTCGGACACAGGACCCAAGATAGTGGATCTAGGACACATAACGCAGATTTCATGTCTGTTTTTATGGCTATAGAAGTTATGTCATCGGACACAGGACCCAAGATAGCGGGTGTAGGACACAAAATGCAAATTTCATGTCGGTAGAAGCCAAAGTCTCTGTCAAAAGAGCGAAGAAAGTGGGTCTACAACAAACTGTTCAGTTTTTATGGCTATAGAAGTGGACACAGAACCCAAGATAGTGGATCTAGGACAAATAACGCAGCTTTTATGTCGGTAGAAGCCAAGGTGTCTGTCAAAAAACGACCGAAGATAGTGGGTCTAGAAGACATCATTCAGTTTTTATGGCCACAGGGGTCTAGGACACATAATGCAGCTTTCATGTCTGTAGAAGCCAAGGTAAGATAGCGGATCTAGGACACATTATGCAGCTTTCCAGTCTGTAGAAGAAAAAGTGTGATAGTGGGTCTAGAAGACATCATTTAGTTTTTATGGCTTTAGAAGTTAGCTCGTCGAAAACAGGACCCAAGAAAGCGGATCTAGAACACATAATGCACAGAGTCTTTCAAAAGACCGAATATAGTGGGTCTACAAAATATCATTATGGCTTTGGAAGCCAAGGTGTCTGTTAAAAGACCTAAGATAGTGGTTCTAAAAGACATCATTCAGTATTTATGGCTATAGATGTTAGGTCGTCGGACACAGGACCCAAGATAGTGGATCTAGGACACATAACGCAGATTTCATGTCTGTTTTTATGGCTATAGAAGTTATGTCATCGGACACAGGACCCAAGATAGCGGGTGTAGGACACAAAATGCAAATTTCATGTCGGTAGAAGCCAAAGTCTCTGTCAAAAGACCGAAGAAAGTGGGTCTACAACAAACTGTTCAGTTTTTATGGCTATAGAAGTGGACACAGAACCCAAGATAGTGGATCTAGGACAAATAACGCAGCGTTCATGTCTGTAGAAGCCATCTTGTCTGTCAAAAGATAGTTGGTCTAGAAGACATCATTTACTTCTTATGGCTAAAGAAGTTAGGTCGCCGCACACAGGACCCAAGATAGTGGATCTAGAACACATAATGCAGATTTCATGTCGGTAGAAGCCAAAGAAGAAGATAGTGTGTCTAGAAGACATCATTAAGTTTTTATGGCTATAAAAGTTAGGTCGTCGGACACAGGATCCAAGATAGTGGATCTAGGTTACATAACGCAGCTATCATGTCTGTAGAAGTCAAGGTGTCTGTTAAAAGACCTAAGATAGTGGTTCTAAAAGACATCATTCAGTATTTATGGCTATAGATGTTAGGTCGTCGGACACAGAACCCAAGATGGCGGATCTAGGACACAGACTACAGCTTTCATGTCTGTAGGAGCCAAGGTGTCTGTTAAAAGACCTAAGATGGTGGTTCTAGAAAACATCATTCAGTTCTTATGGCTACAGATGTTAGGTCGTCGGACACAGGACCCAAGATAGTAAATCTAGGTTACATAACGCAGCTTACATGTCTGTAGAAGCCAAGGCGTCTGTCAAAAGCCCGAAGATATTGGGTCTAAAATATATCATTCAGTTTTCATGGCTTTGGAAGCCAAGGTGTCTGTTAAAAGGCCTAAAATAGTGGTTTTGAAGACATCATTCAGTTTTTATGGCAAGAAAAGATCATTTTGTTTTTATGGCTATAGAAGTTAGTTCGTCAGACACAGGATCCAAGATGGCTGATCTAGGACACATAATACAGCTTTCATGTCTGTAGAAGCCAAGGTAAGGTAGCCGATCTAGGACACGTAATGCAGCTTTCTTGTCGGTATAAGCCAGAGTCTAGAAGACATCATTCAGTTTTTATGGCTTTAGAAGTTAGGTCGTCGGACACAGGATCCAAGATAGCGGGTGTAGGACACATAATGCAGCTTTCAAGTCTGTAGAAGAAAAAGTGTGATAGTGGGTCTACAAGACATCATTTAGTTTTTATGGCTTTTGAAGTTAGATCGTCGACCACAGGACCCAAGAAAGCGGATCTAAAACACATAATGCAAAGAGTCTGTCAAAAGATTGAATATAATGGGTCTAAAAATATGATTCAGTTTTTATGGCTTTGGAAGCCAAGGTGTGTGTTAAAAGACCTAAGATAGTAGTTCTAGAAGACATTATTCAGTTTTTTAGCTATAGAAGTTAGGTAGTCGAACACAGGACTCAAGATAGCGGTTGTAGAAGAAAAAGTGTCTGTCAAAAGAACGAAGATAGTGGTTCTAGAAGACATCATTCAGTTTTTATGGCTTCAGAAGTTAGGTCGTCGGACACAGGTCCCAAGAAAGGGGATCTAGGACACATAATGCAGCGTTCATGTCTGTAAAGGTTAGGTGTCTGTCAAAAGACCCAAGATAGTGGGTCTAAAATATGTCATTCAGTTTTTATGGCTTTGAAAGCCAAAGTGTCTGTTAAAACACCTAAGATAGTAGTTTTAGAAGACATCATTCAGTTTTTATGGCAAGAAGACATCATTTAGTTTTTATGGCCATAGTTAGGTCGTCGGACACAGGTCCCAAGAAAGGGGATCTAGGACACATAATGAAGCGTTCATGTCTGTAGAAGGTAAGGTGTCTGTCAAAAGACCCAAGATAGTGGGTCTAAAATATGTCATTCAGTTTTTATGGCTTTGAAAGCCAAAGTGTCTGTTAAAACACCTAAGATAGTAGTTTTAGAAGACATCATTCAGTTTTTATGGCAAGAAGACATCAGTCAGTTTTTATGGCTATAGATATTAGGTCGTCGGACACAGGACCCAAGATAGTGGATCTAGGACACTTAACGCAGATTTCATGTCTGTTTTTATGGCTTCAGAAGATAGGTCGTCGGACACAGGTCCCAAGAAAGGGGATTTAGGACACATAATGCAGCGTTCATGTCTGTAGAAGCCATCTTGTATGTCAAAACATAGTTGGTCTAGAAGACATCATTAACTTCTTATGGCTATAGAAGTTAGGTCGCCGCACACAGGACCCAAGATAGCGGATCTAGAACACATAATGCAGATTATGTGTTTTATAGTTAGAAACAAAAGACCGAAGATAGTGGGTCTAGAAAACATCATTTAGTTTTTATGGCTTTAGAAGTTAGCTCGTCGAAAACAGGACCCAAGAAAGCGGATCTAGAACACATAATGCACAGAGTCTTTCAAAAGACCGAATATAGTGGGTCTACAAAATATCATTATGGCTTTGGAAGCCAAGGTGTCTGTTAAAAGACCTAAGATAGTGGTTCTAGATGACATTATTCAGTTTTTTGGCTGTAGAAATTAGGTAGTCGAACACAGGAATCAAGATAGCGCGTATAGGACACATAATGCAGCTTTCAAGTCTGTAGAAGACAAAGTGTCTGTCAAAAGAACGAAGGTAGTGGGTCTAGAAGACATCATTCAGTTTTTATGGCTGTAGATATTAGGTCGTCGGACATAGGACCCAAGATAGCGGATCAAGGACACATAATGCAGCTTTCATGTCTGTAGAAGCCAAGGTGTTTGTCAAAAGAACGAAGATAGTGGGTATAGAAGATATCATTTAGTTTATTAGTCTGTTAAAAGACCTAAGATAGTGGTTCTAGAAGACATTATTCAGTTTTTATGGCTATAGATGTTAGGTCGTCGCACACAGGACTCAAGATGGCGGATCTAGGACACAGAATACAGCTTTCATGTCTTTAGCAGCCAAGGTGTCTGTTAAAACACCTAAGATAGTGGTTCTAGAAAACATCATTCAGTTTTTATGGCTACATATGTTAGGTCGTCGGACACAGGACCCAAAATTGTGGATCTAGGACACATAACACAGTTTTTATGGCTTTGAGAGCCAAAGTGTCTGTTAAAACACCTAAGATAGTAGTTCTAGAAGACATCATTCAGTTTTTATGGCTATAGAAGTTAGGTCGTCGGACACAGTACTCAAGATAGCGGGTCTAGGACACATATGCAGCTTTCATGTCTGTGGAAGCTAATGCGTCTATCAAAAGACCGAAGATAGTGGGTGTAGAAGACATCATTCAGTTTTTATGGTTTTAGAAGTGGACACAGAACCCAAGATAGTGGATCTAGGTTACATAACGCAGCTATCATGTCTGTAGAAGTCAAGGTGTCTGTTAAAAGATTTAAGATAGTGGTTCTAAAAGAGATCATTCAGTATTTATGGCTATAGATGTTAGGTCGTCGGACACAGGACCTAAGATAGTGGTTGTAGGACACATAATGCAGTTTTCATGTCTGTAGACGAAAAAGTGTCTGTCAAAAGAACGAAGATAGTGAGTCTAGAAGACATCATTCAGTGTTTATGGCTACATATGTTAGGTGGTCGGACACAGGACCCAAGATTGTGGATCTAGGACACATAACGCAGCTATCATGTCTGTAGAAGTCAAGGTGTCTGTTAAAAGATTTAAGATAGTGGTTCTAAAAGACATCATTCAGTATTTGTGGCTATAGATGTTAGGTCATCGGACACAGGACCCAAGATAGTGGATCTAGGACACTTACCGCAGATTTCATGTCTGTTTTTATGGCTTCAGAAGTTAGGTCGTCAGAAACAGGTCCCAAGGAAGTGGATCTAGGACACATAATGCAGCGTTCATGTCTGTAGAAGCCATCTTGTCTGTCAAAAGATAGTTGGTCTAGAAGACATTATTTACTTCTTATGGCTAAAGAAAGTAGAAGCCATCTTGTCTGTCAAAAGATAGTTGGTCTAGAAGACATTATTTACTTCTTATGGCTAAAGAAGTTAGGTCGCCGCACACAGGACCCAAGATAGTGGATCTAGAACACATAATGCAGATTTCATGTCGGTAGAAGCCAAAGAAGAAGATAGTGTGTCTAGAAGACATCATTAAGTTTTTATGGCTATAAAAGTTAGGTCGTCGGACACAGTATCCAAGATAGCGGATCTAGAACACAAAATGCAGCTTTCATGTCTGTAGAAGCCAAGGTGTCTGTCAAAAGACCGAAGATAGTGGGTCTAGAAGACATCATTTAGTTTTTATGGCCATAGTAGTTAGGTCTTTGGACACACTATTACACATAATGCAGCTTCCATGTCTGTGGAAGTTAAAGTGTCTGTCAAAACATAGTCGGTCTAGAAGACATCATTCAGTTTTTATGGCCATAGAAATTAGGTCGTCGGACACAGTACTCAAGATAGCGGGTCTAGGACACATAATGCAGCTTTCATGTCTATGGAAGCTAATGCGTCTATCATAAGACCGAAGATAGTGGGTGTAGAAGACATCATTCAGTTTTTATGGCTTTAGAAGTGGACACAGAACCCAAGATAGTGGATCTAGGTTACATAACGCAGCTATCATGTCTGTAGAAGTCAAGGTGTCTGTTAAAAGATTTAAGATAGTGGTTTTAAAAGACATCATTCAGTATTTATGGCTATAGATGTTAGGTCGTCGGACACAGGACCCAAAATAGTGGATCTAGGACACTTAACGCAGATTTCATGTCTGTTTTTATGGCTTCAGAAGTTAGGTCGTCAGAAACAGGTCCCAAGGAAGGGGATCTAGGACACATAATGCAGCGTTCATGTCTGTAGAAGCCATCTTGTCTGTCAAAAGATAGTTGGTCTAGAAGACATCATTTACTTCTTATGGCTAAAGAAGTTAGGTCGCCGCACACAGGACCCAAGATAGTGGATCTAGAACACATAATGCAGATTTCATGTCGGTAGAAGCCAAAGAAGAAGATAGTGTGTCTAGAAGACATCATTAAGTTTTTATGGCTATAAAAGTAAGGTCGTCGGACACAGGATCCAAGCTAGCGGATCTAGGACACAAAATGCAGCTTTCTTGTCTGTAGAAGCCAAGGCGTCTGTCAAAAGACCGAAGATATTGGGTCTAAAATATATCATTCAGTTTTCACGGCTTTGGAAGCCAAGGTGTCTGTTAAAAGGCCTAAAATAGTGGTTTTAGAAGACATAATTAGTTTTTATCGCAAGAAGACATAATTTAGTTTTTATGGCTTTAGAAGTTAGTTCGTCAGACACAGGATCCAAGATGGCTGATCTAGGACACATAATACAGCTTTCATGTCTGTAGAAGCCAAGGTAAGATAGCGGATCTAGGACACTTAATGCAGCTTTCATGTCTGTGGAAGCTAAGGTGTCTGCCAAAACACCGAAGATAGTGGGTAGAAGTTATCATTCAGTTTTTATGGCTTTAGAAGTTAGGTCGTCGGACACAGGACCCAAGATAGCGGGTGTAGGACACATAATGCAGCTTTCAAGTCTGTAGAAGAAAAAGTGTGATAGTGGGTCTAGAAGACATCATTTAGTTTTTATGGCTTTTGAAGTTAGATCGTCCACCACAGGACCTAAGAAAGCGGATCTAAAACACATAATGCAAAGAGTCTGTCAAAAGATTGAATATAATGGGTCTAAAAATATGATTCAGTTTTTATGGCTTTGGAAGCCAAGGTGTATGTTAAAAGCCTTAAGATAGTGGTTCTAGAAGACATCATTCAGTTTTTTTGCTATAGAAGTTAGGTAGTCGAACACAGGACTCAAGATAGCGCGTGTAGGACACATTATGCAGCTTTCAAGTCTGCAGAAGAAAAAGTGTGGTAGTGGGTCTAGAAGACATCATATAGTTTTTATGGCTTTAGAAGTTAGCTCGTCGAAAACAGGACCCAAAAAAACCGATCTAGAACACATAATGCACAGAGTCTTTCAAAAGACCGAATATAGTGGGTCTACAAAATATCATTATGGCTTTGGAAGCCAAGGTGTCTGTTAAAAGACCTAAGATAGTGGTTTTAGAAGACATCATTCAGTTTTTATGGCTGTAGATATTAGGTCGTCGGACATAGGACCCAAGATAGCGGATCAAGGACACATAATGCAGCTTTCATGTCTGTAGAAGCCAAGGTGTCTGTCAAAACAACGAAGATAGTGGGTCCAGAAGACATCATTCAGACCTAAGATAGTGGTTCTAGAAGATATCATTCAGTTTTTACGGCTATAGAAGTTAGGTCGTCGGACCCAGGACCCAAGATAGCGGTTGTAGGACACATAATGCAGTTTTCATGTCTGTAGAAGAAAAAGTGTCTGTCAAAAGAACGAAGATAGTGGGTCTAGAAGACATCATTCAGTTCTTATGGCTGTAGATATTAGGTCGTCGGACACAGGACCCAAGATGGTGGCTCTAGGACACATAATGCAGCTTTCATGTGTGTAGAAGCCAAGGTGTCTGTAAAAAGACCGAAGATAGTGGGTCTAGAAGACATCATGCAGTTTTTATGGCTTTAGAAGTTAGATCGTCGACCACAGAACCCAAGAAAGCGGATCTTGAACACATAATGGACAAAGTCTTTCAAAAGACCGAATATACTGGGTCTAAAAAATATCATTCAGTATTCATATCTCTGGAAGCCAAGATGTCTGTTAAAAGACCTAAGATGGTGGTTCTAGAAAACATCATTCAGTTTTTATGGCTACATGTGTTAGGTCGTCGGACACAGGACCCAATATTGTGGATTTAGGACACATAACACAGTTTTTATGGCTTTGAGAGCCAAAGTGTCTGTTAAAACACCTAAGATAGTGGTTCTAGAAGACATCATTCAGTTTTTATGGCTATAGAAGTTAGGTCGTCGCACACAGGACCCAAGATGGCGGATCTAGGACACATAATACAGCTTTCATGTCTGTAGGAGCCAAGGTGTCTGTTAAAAGACATAAGACAGTGGTTCTAAAAAACATCATTCAGTTTTTATGGCTACATATGTTAGGTCGTCGGACACAGGACCCAAGATTGTGGATCTAGGACACATAACACAGTTTTTATGGCTTTGAGAGCCAAAGTGTCTGTTAAAAGACCTAATATTGTAGTTCTAGAAGACATCATTCAGTTTTTATGGCTGTAGAAGTTAGGTCGTCGCACACAGAACCCAAGATGGCGGATCTAGGACACATAATACAGCTTTCATGTCTGTAGGAGCCAAGGTGTCTGTTAAAAGACATAAGACAGTGGTTCTAAAAAACATCATTCACTTTTTATGGATTGTGGATTGTGGATCTAGGACACATAACACAGTTTTTATGGCTTTGAGAGCCAAAGTGTCTGTTAAAAGACCTAATATTGTAGTTCTAGAAGACATCATTCAGTTTTTATGGCTATAGAAGTTAGGTCGTCGCACACAGAACCCAAGATGGCGGATCTAGGACACATAATGCAGCTTTCATGTCTGTAGGAGCCAAGGTGTCTGTTAAAAGACATAAGACAGTGGTTCTAAAAAACATCATTCAACTTTTATGGCTACATATGTTAGGTCGTCGGACACAGGACCCAAGATTGTGGATCTAGGACACATAACACAGTTTTTATGGCTTTTAGAGCCAAAGTGTCTGTTAAAACACATAAGATTGTAGTTCTAGAAGACATCATTCAGTTTTTATGGCTATAGAAGTTAGGTCGTCGGACACAGGACCCAAGATAGCGGTTGTAGGACACATAATGCAGTTTTCATGTCTGTAGAAGCCAAGGTGTCTGTTAAAAAACCTAAGATAGTGGTTCTAGAAGACGTCATTCAGTTTTTATGGCTATAGATGTTAGGTCGTCGCACACAGGACCCAAGATGGCGAATCTAGGACACATAAATACAGCTTTCATGTCTATAGGAGCCAAGGTGACTGTTAAAAGACCTAAGATAGTGGTTCTAGAAAACATCATTCAGTTTTTATGGCTACATATGTTAGGTCGTCGGACACAGGACCCAAGATTGTGGAGTTTTTATGGCTTTGAGAGCCAAAGTGTCTGTTAAAACACCTAAGATTGTAGTTCTAGAAGACATCATTTAGTTTTTATGGCTATAGAAGTTAGGTCATCGGACACAGGACCCAAGATGGTGGATCTACGACACATAATACAGCTTTCATGTCTGTAGGAGCCAAGGTGTCTGTTACAAGACCTAAGACAGTGGTTCTAGAAAACATCATTCAGTTTTTATGGCTACATATGTTAGGTCGTCGGACACAGTACCCAAGATTGTGGATCTAGGACACATAACGCAGCTTCTATGTCTGTAGAAGTCAAGGTGTCTGTTAAAAGACCTAAGATGGTGGTTCTAGAAAACATCATTCAGTTTTTATGGCTACATGTGTTAGGTCGTCGGACACAGGACCCAATATTGTGGATTTAGGACACATAACACAGTTTTTATGGCTTTGAGAGCCAAAGTGTCTGTTAAAACACATAAGATAGTGGTTCTAGAAGACATCATTCAGTTTTTATGGCTATAAAAGTTAGGTCGTCGGACACAGTATCCAAGATAGCGGATCTAGAACACAAAATGCAGCTTTCATGTCTGTAGAAGCCAAGGTGTCTGTCAAAAGGCGGAAAATAGTGGGTCTAGAAGACATCATTTAGTTTTTATGGCCATAGTAGTTAGGTCTTTGGACACACTATTACACATAATGCAGCTTCCATGTCTGTGGAAGCTAAAGTGTCTGTCAAAACATAGTCGGTCTAGAAGACATCTTTCAGTTTTTATGGCCATAGAAATTAGGTCGTCGGACACAGTACTCAAGATAGCGGGTCTAGGACACATAATGCAGCTTTCATGTCTATGGAAGCTAATGCGTCTATCAAAAGACCGAAGAT
>NW_027172893.1:0-1801 GCF_018151085.1 Drosophila tropicalis
AACTCATTGGTCGTGTTTTCTTCCTGTGGCCGAGACTTGTGCGCATCGTGGCGTACATTTTACGATTCATTCGACACATAAAAACCCCCAAGAAAGGTCAGACACTTTCGCGATAACCAATGACAAGGTATACAAAATGACTAGGAACCTATGTTTGCAGCAAGCTCAAGACGAATGCCATAAAGAACGAAAATCAACTACGAAATGAAAGGATGCGTACCAAAAAGGCTCAGAGCTGTGTACCCTGACGCCGATTCTAGATGACATTGGGCTTCTATACGTGTAGGAGATTGCTTTCAATAATTCAGAGTTATCCATATTCTGGCAAGCATCAACTCATCTTCGATAAGCATCTGCATATCTCGCTGATTTCCGAACACGACATCAGCATAATCTACCAGGAGTTTGGCCCTCTTTGTCATCGTTCGTCAACGTTTCTGGGATGCTTCGAGACTGATAATCCCAGTTCTTTTTACTCACGGCTATCTGATCCGCTAGGTTGGCGAGCACATACCAGCCCAGCCAACTAATGTGGCGCACTACCGGCGGTGGGGGTTCGGCAAGCATATCCGTTCGAAAATGCAGGCTGCGATTATGCTAGCCCAATCATGATGAAGACACATAAAGGAAGGGGAACAGCTCGAAAAGGAAAAAGTATGCATATGCTCCTCTTCGTATGCTTAGCAACCTCAGCTTTGCACCTGGAGCTGGCTGGGACTATAGGCACTGCTACCTTTCGGCTGCTCTTAGACGTTTCATTTCACGGCCAGGGCAAATGTGTGACGATGTTCAGGAACAATGGACGAAACGTCGGGAGCCAAAAGAAGTCTTAACGAGAATTAAGGAACAATTAGTTCAATCCCAGCTGCACAATAACAAGATAGCAGAGGCGTTATCGATCGAAAGCATCAACTGGGAGTTCAGGTAAGCCGCCACATGCGCCTCACTGGGGAGGCAAATGGGGAATCGGCTGTTCGCTCTGTGAAACTTCATTTCACCGAGTAATCGGCTCGGCGTTCTTATATTCTAATTCAAAAATTGCAAGAAACGTTATTAGCAGAGGTGGAAGCTGTGATCAACTCACAACCTCTTTTATTGCCACTTCCATTACAGACGTTGGATATCTTTCGCCCGCTCACATACTGATCGGTCGTCCTTACGCCACAGTGCCAGATGGAGAATTGGACCAAGTGCCGGCAGACGAGTTGGCTTACTGGCAGCAATCATAAGCCATGTTGCTAGGCGTTTGGAAAAAAGGTAGCATCTTAATTACCTTACGTCGTTGCAGCAGGGGCCAAAATGGTTAATGCGATCGACAAACCTGAAGGCCACCATTTGACCTCGTATTAGTAAAGGTTTCCAATACTCCTCCAGCAACGAGGATTCTGAGCCCGCATTATCGAGGGGATCCCTGGCCCAGACGGTCCTGAGTACGAGCCCATGGGTTAAGGACTGCTACAGGAGAGATGACCCGTCCCATAACCAAGGTGGCTCCTGCCAGGCACAGAAACATTGTTTCAAGGTCCGGCGGTATGTTGGGGAACGGTTGCTGAATTCTTAATTTATTCTGAACTTTGGATTGCATGATAACACCTTTTTTGGCTGATGCAATATCAAGCGTCTGGTGAAAAACGAGAATCATATGTTGAGTTCGATTCAAATTAACTATTGGCCGAGCAAAACCATGGGATTGAAATAAAAGTTATTTTATAATTAAACGAACCAGCAAAGTTAATTTATGATTCACATCAGTAGGATACAAAAAGGACATAAAAGGGATACATTAAAAAAAAAAAAGAAG
>NW_027172894.1:0-1113 GCF_018151085.1 Drosophila tropicalis
CGCTGATCAACACTGCGATCACAGCTGTTGGAATTTGTTGCTGCAACGCGGTGGAAGGAAAGTGGAGAAATTTGGCAAATTTTTCTCACCCACACAAGTAAAAGTTGCGAGAGGCGGGAAAAAAGGGTGGCTAGCTACCCCCTCGCCGCTCCCCCTTATTCCTAGGGTTGGTTCGGGCCTTTGGCCCACCCAAAAGGTGGAATTGGGACCTCTAGCTGGAGCACTGGGAATCCGTGTAATGGTAAGCCTCCCCAGTCCAATTGGAACAACGTTTTTATACTTTGTTTTATTTAAGAGCCGCGGAAAACAACCGAAAAGGAAACAATTTTACGGAGGAGTCTCAATGTTCTGACGCACTGTATGTATGTTCTGGTGTGTGTATCTGTGTATATGTGCGGTCGTGTGTGTGTGTGTGTTTGAATCTTTTGAGGTCATGGGGTCAATGATGTCTTTGCCCCTCGAAACATTCCATTCAATGCTACAGGCATGGTGACACTTTAAATAATTTATAAATGGGGCAAATGAAAATACAATTTTTTACTCGTTTCGTTTTGTTTAAGTTGGCCACGCCCCCTTCCCCACATATATACATACATACATACCAACCAACAAACAAATCAACGCGACAAAAGTTGAAGTCCTTAAAACGATTTGACTGCTGTCAGCATTAAGTTTGTTTTCTCCTTCATTTTCCTTCGTTTTTCTTTTACAGGGGGCCCTCTGAGTAAGTACAAGGTATGAAATTGTAAAATAAAAACCACTGGAGGTGGTTGCGTGGTTAAGTTGAGTATGTTGACTGCCTGGCATTATGCAAACAGTCAGAGACCTTCTTTTCGATCCCCCTTTTTCCTCTACCTCTCTATCACTTTTTCGGTTATCCTTTTTGGTCCTGTTGTCTTTTCTTCTTCGTGGCGCACTCAACGCGCGTGTTCGTCCGCACTTTTTGATGTTGAGACTTTGCAAACATTGTCGAATATGTGGTGTGTGACGGGGTGCGTACGTGAAGAAAGGTTGACGCCTGCCAGGTTAAAGATTTTGCCATTGCAACATTTATGATTTTTATATTCATATATAATAATGGAAAGTTTTATTTCTATTAAACAGGTGATAAGA
>NW_027172895.1:0-78877 GCF_018151085.1 Drosophila tropicalis
TCATTAAGAGTGATCTTGAAGAGGACAATTGATAGTTAAGTTAAAATTAATAAATTAAAAGTGCGTGCGTTCGAATTTAAAGCCAGTTTGGCTAGCGGCGCAACTGTAGTAATTTCGCCGGCGGAGTGTTTTTGTGTGTGGCATATTCGAAGCCCTAATATCGAAAGTTAAAAAAAAAAAACATCCTCGCCTATATATACACTGTAGGCGGTTACAAGTCGACTGGTAACAAGAAGCAGATTAACGAGGCAGTTGCAAGTCGGCAACAAGAAGCAGATGAACGACGCATTTGCAAGGCAACAGGATAGTTGCAAAGAAGAGGCTACTGAAGAACAAGGAAATCTGGTGCACTCACCGGCACCGGTACCGCCTGAGCCCATAGGCCCAGGACAACAGCAGCAGATCAACAGCGAGAGAGGCAAACCATTTTTAAGAAAGTTGCCCGTTAAAAAGTCAAGACCAAAAAGTAAATATACACAAAAAAAAAAAGGAAAATTTTCCATATACTCAAGTAAATACATATTAACAAAAATAAATAAATTTATTGTCGCATACATATACAGACACCATATAAAATCTTCCCTACCAAAATTGAAAAATTGTTAGCGAAGCAACACGAGTTGCATAAAAGGGTGAAGAAGATAGAAGAAATAGACGCTAGTAAGTTCACTAGCAGAATTCTTAATGAAGTAAGAGACATACAGAAGCAATGGATTAGTTACAATAACCAAATGCTAGAGAGTGGAGCAACCGAACATATCTATTTTACAAATGGAAAATATGAGGAAGGCTTAAATATGATTAATAGATTAATAGCCAAAGGAGAATCAATTAGGCAGGGCACTGTTGATTCGGAAAACATTGTTAGAGAAATTTGAAGACAGCAGCGGAGAGTCGCGGGGAAACGCGACCTCCAGTAATGAGAATGCTAAGGTTAGCCAGGAGAAATTGCAAGAAAAGGTTCGTCAGCTGCAGGAATATTTGGACATGGTGATTTACGTACGATAGATAATAGAACAGGCGAAATGTATGTTAAAAAAATAAAATTCTTGTTTAGTGTAAACTCTCTACTTTTTAAAGTAATTAATCCCTTGGGATTTTATATTTCCGGATTTTATTTATTTTTTCAAATTAAGTGCACATGCGGTCTAATTGACTATATTCAAGCGAGTGTGCCCGTACCCCGCCTTAGCGTATTATACCCTTTTAGTGTGCCCAAATTCGGCTATCGGGGAAATTCACTGAGACGAGGAGCGGGCTTATTTAAAATATTCCTAATGTTTACATTCGGCCAATCCTGACATTTGATCGACCTCGATCATACAATTCAACAAACAAACAACTACAATATACATATATACAATACATACAATATACATATAAATACTGCTTATCAGATACATATTACAAACAGAAACTCACAGTTTTATCACACGCATGCATCCACGGCTTGAGTCGGGCTGATTCTAAGATACCTTTGTAGGGCAATTGAGTAAGTTGACAATCGTCAATATCGGTGACTTCGTAACGGTCATTTGGAAGAACTCGATTTATTTTATAAGGACCACGGTATTTAGGAGCGAACTTTTTGCACGACCCGGGAGTGACATCTACATTGCGAATGGCAACAAAATCATTGACTCTATAGGATAATGGTGCCCTATGCCTTAAGGCGTACCGCTTTTCATTGCGCTCCTGCGATAATTGAATTTTCGCACTTGCCTCTTGCCTAGTGGCCTCAAGGTTACAGGGGTTTTCTGAACTAAATTTCTCGTCAAGATACTCGGTTAATTCGTCTACTAAGGGGCCTCGCTGATCGCAACCAAACAACAACATTGACGGAGTTTTACCGGTACTACACTGCACTGAGTTATTAATAGCGAACTCGACACGATTAACTAATTTATACCAATCGGCTTGGGCTAAAGGTTCTGACAGCTTTCCCAACATTGGGGTCAACACACGGTTCACACGTTCGACCTGCCCATTGGCTTGAGGGGCAGCTGTCGCTACTTTAATGTGGTCAATATTTCGATTTTCTACAAACTCAGCAAACTCAAACGACGTAAAACACGTACCTCTGTCGGATATAACTCTTCTTGGTCGGCTATAATAATCAAAATATTTTTCTAACGCGGCGGTTACTTCTTTGGTACTAGTGGAATTTACGGGATACAATTTGACAAACTTTGTAAATGCGTCAATCACTACCAAAAGGTGCTTTCTTTTTGATGTAACACTCGGTAAGGGACCTAAGTGGTCAACATGGATAGTATCAAATGGAATCGGACTTTTCGGAATACTATGCAAGGTTCTATTATGTATAGTTCTTGGAACACTATGTAGAATACACGGCAGACAATCTTTTATAAACGACTCAACCTTTGGATTCATTAATGGGAACCAGTACTTTTCTTTCAAATTGTTTACACATTTCTCAACGCCTAAGTGACCTAGTTTCTCGTGACACCTTCTTATTAATTCCCCTTGCATGCGAGCCGGTGCATACAAACACAGTCTTTCCTTAGCATTTCTTTTGTACACTATACCATCTATTAACTCAAATCCAACATCATTGGCTTTTTCTAACTTTTCTCTTAGTTTACGGATATCCGGATCTCTTATTTGTTCTGACTGCAATAATAAATCAACATCTTGCGGAGACGCACCCACTACACCAACCAGGTTTGCCGACTCATTTCGATCGAGCTGGTCACTTCTTTCGATTTGGTTACTCAATCTCGGATCAACAGAACTTTCATTTAAAGAAACGCAAGGTTTATTCTTAACCAGTCTTAGCCGACTTCTTTCTAAACATAGCTCACACGGTCTGAAACAACTCTTCGCTAAATGAACACACGGGTTTGTCCCAAACGGTCCTAAATAATTCTTCCCTAAAGGAGCACATGGTTCTATTTTACACGGGTTTATCTCACACGGGTCTATCTTACACGGGTTTTTCTCAAACGGGTCTATCTTACACGGGTTTTTTTCAAACGGGTCTATCTTACACGGGTTTTTCTCACACAGGTCTATCTCACACGGTTTTGTCTCAAACGGTTTTATCTCACACGGGTCTATCTCACACGGTTTTACGCAACTTTCGTCAAAAGTAATATGCGGTTCACAAGGTTCAATTGGGGCATTCTGGTCTCTTTTCACTAATAAATCGCAAGGATCAAAATCACCTTCTACAATATTCTCTAACAACTCGGTTTGCCGACTTAATGCATCTACATGGCCCATGTTTGAACCGGGTCTGTGAGCAATGGTATAATCAAAGTTTTCCAATTCCAACGACCACCGCGCAATGCGGGGATTTATTGATTTTTTACTCAAGGTTTGGACCAATGAATTACAATCGGTAACGATCAAAAATGGTCTGTGTTCTAAATAAACGCGAAATCGGCGCACGGCATATATTATGGCCAAAGTTTCAAGCTCAAAACTGTGATAACGGGACTCGGCGGCTGTCGCCTTTCGGGAATAATAAGAGACTGGATGCATTTTGCCATCAGTCTGTCTTTGCATCAAAGAGGCACCGAAGCCATTTGAACTGGCGTCAGTATGCAACTCAGTTTCGTAGTTAGGGTTAAAGATAGCTAATACGGGCGGACTGGATAAGGCGGATCTTAATGTAAGAAATACATTTTTAGCGGTTTTGTTCATCGGAAATGGACCACCTTGTTTAAGCAACTCAGTTAACGGTTTAGCTATGCTGGAGAAATTCGGAACAAATTTGCGAACATAAGAGAATAAGCCTAAGCACGAGTGTAACGCTTTGCTGTTAAGTGGTTCTGGGTATTCTTGAATAGCTTTTAAATGTGTATTATTTGGTAAAATTCCCTTTTCACTGACTTCATATCCTAAATAATCTATGCTCTTCTGTAGGAAAATGCTTTTCTTCAAATTGAGCTCTAAATTGTACTGAATAAAACGATCTAACAGTTTTGCTAAGAACTTAAGATGCTGATCTACGGTGCGGGTGGCAAGAATAATGTCGTCCATATATACTACAAGTTCTCGATCTCTAATCATATCACTAAGTATATTCGATATAAATCTCTGAAATACAGCTGGTCCGTTCTTTAGACCAAAAGGCATTCTCAGATATTCGAACTGCCCATCGGGTGTAACGAATGCTGTGTATTTAATTGAATCCTCTTCCATGCCTACATGGTAAAAGCCACTTTTCAAATCTATGACGGAGAAAACGGTCTTGCTCTCTATTCTAGGCAATCTTCTATCAAAGGCAATGGAAAATTATCCCTCACAGTCTTCTTATTTAAACCTCGATAATCAACGCACATTCGTATATTGCCATCCTTTTTTCGCACTAGGACGATGGCGGACGCATAGGGGGAGTTGCTTGGTCGGATTACATTATTGGCTAACAACTCACTAACCGTTTTAGAAACGATTCCTCTTTCATAATATGATAACCTTCTAGGACTACTATGAAATGGTGTTGTATCTGTCAGACATATTCTCATCATATATTTAGGCAACCCGTAATTAATTGAAAATCGGTCAATGTAATGCTCATGCACAATGTCTCGGCACTCACGCATCGCGCCTAATCCAAATTCACTGCCAACAGTAGTATTCCCGGTATCTGACAGCGTTGCACAAACAGTTTGCAACTCTGTTAGCCATTCTCGAAACGGGGATGCATTCGTGTTTACATTAGGGTTATTACAATTATTATCTAGATCAGTGGTGTTATTACTAATGGTATTATGATTAGGATATTTAGTAAACAGGGATGCACAGAAGGATTTGTAAACAAAAGCAATGGTACTCTTTAATGATGCAGAATTCTTTTCATACTTTCTTACATTTTCAATCAATGAGAACTTAAGACCTATTTTATTCAAGGCGTCTCTACCAAGAAGTAGTTGCGTCGGCATAATATTATCGGGAATGACTAAAAATTGAATTTCATAATATTTTTTGCAAAACAGAACTAAACATTTGACTGTTCCAAAAGTCAGAATAGAGCCACCGCTCAGTCCATGAAAAGAACTTTTAACTAATTTATCGCAATCTAAATGCGGCATCAACGCTCTACTGGCAAAACTTACTGGGCTTCCGGAATCTAATAGGTCAAAAATATTATTAACATCAGTGCATCCCTCTTTACAAGATATTCTTAAACTTACTAATTGAATAAATGACTTATCATCAATGGTGTCCGGGTCTTCACTAGAGCTCATGGCGGCGATCTGGGCTCGCATTGGACAATTCCGGTACTGATGGCCCACTTTGAAGCACCGATAGCAACTTCCTTTTGGTCTCTCCGGGCGTGGACAGTCAAACATTAAGTGACCAATCTGGCGGCAATTGAAACATCTCTTCTCCTTTGCAGCAGGCGTAATGGCCTGCAAACGGTCTGAAGTCTGACGAGCCTGAGGAACGTAGTTTTTGGCTGGTGGCTGAACTGATTGAAAACGCATCATCTTCTCTCGCAATTCATTCAGAGAAGTACAATAATACAAAGGAGCTGACAATCCGGTTCGATCTTGTAGTCCGTCAACAATGTATTTGACCACATCGGTGTCTTCAAAATTGCCCTGCTGAGCAATATTTCGCATAATGATGAAATACTGCAAGAGTGACTCTCCTTTGCCAATTGAGCGCTTCCTCATCTGGTTAGCAATCTCGTAGTTTGTCATTTGTAGGCCAAATACCTTCACAAGGGCATCCTTCAGCTCGCTCCAGGTTGTAGTCTTTTCATATGTCATGTATGCTTTAGCAGATCCCTCCAGCAGTCGGTTGCCCAACGACCAACATTGGGCATCACTCAGTACATACACTCTTGCTGCTTTCTCCAGCTCACGAATCCATACGTGAATGGACAGATCACCATCACCAGAGAATTTAGGTACAGTAGTTTCGACATCTTTCAAGTTCATGCGGCAATTATATTCCGGTCCGCCTAAGTTCTCCTCCAGCTCCATAACACGTGTTTTTAGCTCCGCCAGGTTTTTACGTGCTGTATACAATTCGATGCTACTAAGAATCGAAGACAATTCGTCGGTTTCGCTCGCTTGTGCGCTTTCACGAACATGCACGTTCGCGTCTGGTCCCACAGAGGTCTCACGAGACATCGTCGGCGACTGGTTAGCACCCACTTGATCCGGTGTACTTGGCTGCTCAATGTTTCCCACGCCGCGCTGCTCAATAAGAGGCTCCGGACCAACATCCACAAGTTGTCCGGCAAGCACATTTGCAGACACTGCTGGGCTGACTGCCTGCTCTTCGGGTACATCACTCTCTCCAGACTGATTCTGTGCCATGACTTGTTTTACCAATGCTCGCAATTGGTAAATTGACGCTTCTTTGTCGCAAGGTACTTCCTTGGCCGCTAGCAACTCAAACAATGCGGTTTTGTTTAATTTAATAATCTCGGTGTATTTCATGAAAATACGTTCTTTAGGGCAAACTCCACACCTGATTTGTAAACTCTCTACTTTTTAAAGTAATTAATCCCTTGGGATTGATTTTATATTTCCGGATTTTATTTATTTTTTTTAAATTAAGTGCACATGCGGTCTATTTGACTATATTCAAGCGAGTGTGCCCGTACCCCGCCTTAGCGTATTATACCCTTTTAGTGTGCCCAAATTCGGTTATCGGGGAAATTCACTGAGACGAGGAGCGGGCTTATTTAAAATATTCCTAATGTTTACATTAGGAAGGTACAGATGTGTCAGGCTTATACAGTTGAGTTAATAGGTAATGATACGTTTAAAGAGGTCATAGAAGAATTAGAGTTCGACCTTTAGAATACCTTGGTAACGTTAGAAGAAAAAATAAACGATCAGAAAAATTTGAAAGTTGAGAATGTTACCGTGAGAAGCGAACTACCGGTGTTGCCAAAGATTCAGGTGCCCACATTTTCTGGAGAGGCAAGAGAATGGGACCTGTTTGTAGAGTTATTTGCAGAATTAATTGAAAAAAGAGAAGATTTAAGTCTTGCTCTTAAGTTCAATTATTTGAAATCCGCGTTAAAAGGCGAAGCTAAGAGCATGGTAGCTCATCTATTGTCAGGTTCAGCTGACAATTATAGTGCCGCTTGGGAACTGTTAACCAAGCGGTATGAAAATAATCGGAGGGTATTTTCCGAGCAATTAAATCGGATCAATGATTTACCGATGATCAACAATGAGTCCGCAAAAAGCATAAAAGGAGTGATTGACATAGTTAATGAGTCAGTACACTTAATTAAAATTCAAACAAATTTGTCCGATGAAGTGGACATAATATTTGCACAAATGCTACTAAGGAAATTTGACAGAGAGACTCTACAATTATATGAGAGTCAGATCAGAAAAACCAGACAGATACAGTTGCTGTCTGATGTCATGGAATACTTAGAGCAAAGATATTGCTCGCTAAGTGCCATGAGAAAGGAAGATAAAAAACCGTTACAGAAAACGTCGGGTTCGGTGTTCCAAGACAATTGTCCGATTTGCAAAGTTGCAGGGCATAAGGCGTATAAGTGCTATAAATTTAAAGGTTTGACACCAATGGAAAGGTATGAAATGGCCAAAGAAGTACAGATTTGCACAAGATGCTTGAACCATTCAAGCAATAAAGTATGCACAAATGAAATGGTCTGTTCATTGTGTAGTAAGGGACACCATACCTTACTCCATTTTGAAGAAAAACAGGAGGGAGTTAATACTTGTGTAACGGCACAATCACCACTGTTGGCTACAGCTCTAATACAAGTTTAAAATGTAAATGGAGGATATAAGACTCTAAGAGCCCTTATTGATAGTGGTTCACAGAGTACCATTTTGTCTGAAAAGGCGGCTCAAATACTAAATTTACATAAAATTAAACAATATAAGAAAAGGGAAGAAAAAGTATATATCCCAGAGCCAGTACAAAATGAAAATCTTCAGATGGCAATGGTTAAATTAAATAATGATCATCTAAAAAATAGTGACAAAATAGATTCAGGTAACAAATTGTCCGAGTCTATAGTACAAAAAAGGCAGAAATTGCAAAATGTTCATAAAGGGGCAACATTTAAACAGAATAAACGCTCAAAGGTCAGCTATCAGCAAAATGTCAAAACGGTGGAGCAAAAGCCGAGAGGTAGAAGTTGTTGGTCTTCAAAGTCTCCACCGTATAAAAAGGCTAGAAGTCAACACAGTAATACAGATCAGGAGTGGGTAGATATCCCGAAAAAAAAATTGTTACGCATCGGGTGATATTAGTAAACCAATTTGGTAAATCATACAAAATAATAGGAAGTCAGTTTATAAGAAGGATAACATTGATTTGCTAGGGTTAACTTCTCTCATGTAGCTCGTCATGCTTCTTTAACAAGAATTATCTTGGTAAATGTTTACTATTACTACTCGAGATTTCAGTGTTTAAAAGTGGAAAAATCGGGTAAAGCTAGATTTCAGTGTTGTCAAACGCTATTTTTTATTTGGCGCGCCGTTTGACCGCCCTGGTAGCCAAATATTTTAATCTAATTTCTAAAGTCGAGGAATATTTGGCTGCTCTGGCAGCCGAATATTGTATTCTAAACTATATTTGTTCCATAAAATCAAGAAATATTGTAAACTCAACAATATTTTCGTTTGTTGAGAATAGTGCGAACAAAAGATTCAAAAAAGCCCGCGTATTCGAGTATCCAAAATTCGGCATTTGGCAACACCATCTCAAAATTGAACAGCTTTTTTTAGCCGGAAAAAGCTACTTTTAGCTATAGTCCCGCTAAAAATATTAATTTTCTTTTGTTAATTACTCAAAAACTACGAAATAAATCGCCAAGGCGCACCTGAGGTCGTGCTCGTGCAATTTTTCTCTTTCGTTTGATACCAAAATTATGTAGTTTAAGCGCGTTTTGGGCCCGAGTAGTAATAGTAAACATTTACCATTATCTTACTAATGACAATATTAAAATTAATTTTTATAAGACAACTAACTACTATAAAATCAAAAACCAAAACGTCACATTTGAAATGGCTTCACCAAATCAGATTGAACAAAGAAATATACAAAACATACAAGAACCAGAGCCCGGGGCTAACTTCGACCGCGTCAAAGTTTGTATACCCTTGCAACTTTTTTGGTAACTCTTTCCTTTTCTAATAGCAATCAATGCGGAAGAACGTTTTATCTAAAAAGGCTTATGTTTGCGAAAGAATGGCCTACAGTCATAGGAAATAACGAAGATATTGATCATAGTCACTGTTTTTCACCAATCGTTCCTATGGGAGCTATATGATATAGTCACCCGATCTTTATCAAATTTGGCACAGTCACTAATAGATATATTAAACTAACAAATGTTTAATTTGAAAGCAATCGCGTTAAAAGTAACGAAGTTATTTACAAAAGTCACTGTTTTCGACCGATCGTTCCTATGGGAGCTATATGATATAGTCACCCGATCTTGATCAAATTCGGCACAGTCATTGACAGATATATTAAACTAACAAATGTTTAATTTGAAATCAATCGCGTTAAAAGTAACGAAGTTATTTACAAAAGTCACTGTTTTCGACCGATCGTTCCTATGGGATCTATATGATATAGTCGCCCGATCTTGATCAAATTTGGCACAGTCATTAACAGATATATTAAACTAGCACATGTTTAATTTATTAAACTAGCACAGCAATCGCGTTAAAAGTAACGAAGTTATTTACAAATTCACTGTTTTCGACCGATTGTTCCTATGGGAGCTATATGATATAGTCATCCGATCTTGATCAAACTTGGCATAGTCGTTTATAAGCGTAATAAGCTCTCTAATATTAAGTTTCACGATAATAGTATAGAAAATAACGAAGTTATTGAGAAAAGTCACAGTGTTCGTGACTTTGGGGTTTGTATGGGAGCTATATGATATAGTTGTCCGATCCGGCTGAATTCGAGATATACAACGCCTGCAGTATATACAAGCCTACGTGCAAAATTTCAGCTCTGTAGCTCTTACGGTCTAGGAGGAGTTTGCGTTGATCCAGACGGACGGACGGACGGACGGACGGACGGACATAGCTATTTGAACTCGTCTCTTCGTGCTGATCAAAAAAAAATATATTTTTTTTGGAAGGAAATATTTTTGTTCTATGCGTTGCACACTTCTGACCAAAATTAATATACCCTTTTTGCAAGGGTATAAAAAAAAGTCCTAAAAATTCCTATGACAATTATTGCTTAATTCCAAAAACAAAAATAGCTGATACAAATTCATATTTCAAGTATGGCTCAAAAACCAAACAAAACATGCATCCACACTCTGTGGAAAACACTTAAGATTGTAACAGCGGCGCGGTATCAAGTAACCGACGCTGAGCATGAAATATAAACTATTTTCAACCCGCTAAAAACGTGGGGCATTAGAATAAGATATTTTTAAGAATAATTGTCGCCTCCTAGAGTCTAAGAATTCTTTATATACACATACGGTTGTTAATAAAATCAGTTCATATTTTGAATTCAAGAGATGAAGATCGTTTTTTAGTTTGCGGTGCTGAAATCCTCTTCATTAAGAGTGATCGTGAAGAGGACAATTGATAGTTAAGTTCTTTAAAATTTTATTTGTATTTTATTATCTAATTCAATTTGAATTATTAACAACTATGCACTTATGGAATTGGCTATTGACTGCTTTGCTAGATTGCTTAATTGATTTGAAAAATCTCAATTGTAATTTGTGTCTTTAACTATTTATTTAAACTTTTAAGAACTTGCGTAAAACGCATAAGTACTTTTTTGAGGTTTTTTGACTTAACAAAGTTTTTTTTTAATCATCACTTTGAATTTGATGATTAACTCTTAACATAAACTCTTCTTGCCATAAAAGAATGTGTTTTTCGACCGTTTATAAAAAAATTTCTTTTCGATTGCCCTTTCACATGAACAAAGAAACAAAGTGACTAAAAGAAGAAGTAACAAGGAACTAACCGACTAAATAGTTCAAAAAGAAAACAGGACAAATATCGATTGGAAAGCATTACAAAAAATCAAGTTTCTATCGATTACAAAACAGGAAATATTTCAAAAAGCCAAGCATCGTTTGCGTAAAAGACACATCGTAAACAGTGTTAACTCTGCAATTTTTAAGTGTTTAACTAAATTAGCATAGACTCGGCCCACTAAATATTTACAACATATTTTTGCGTTTGTGTATGGTCATATCTCTTTCCACATAATTTTGTTGAAAGTCAAAATCAGAAAAAGACTCTAGAGTTCAAGGTTTAATGTGTGCGGTTTTCGTTTTATTTCTGGAATTCATTTCACTCATCACTTGCAATCGTCTAATTGTATTTTAGACCCTGTGTTTGATGAAAGTTCGGTTCTTAGCGTGCTCAGTTCCGTCAAACCAATATATGCACCTGGCCCTGATGGAATAATATGGAGGCCCTATGTAAGCCAATACTTAAGTTGTTTACACTGTCCGTCACATCTTCCGCTTTCCCGCCTATCTGGAAGGAATCTATATATTATTCCTCTTCATAAAAAGGGGAAGAAGTCCGAAGCCTCCAATTATAGGGGTATTTCTAAACTGTCTGCCATACCCAAAGCATTTGAGAAAATAATAACATCTCAATTGCAGCATTTTTGTAGCTCAATCATTTCGTCATCCCAACATGGGTTTAAAAAACGTAGATAGACAACTACTAACCTATTAGAATTTACATCTCACTCAATCAAAGGGTTTAAGACTGCCGTGCAAACTGACGTCATTTATACTGAATTCAGCAAGGCCTTTGACTCTGTTAATCATACTCTGCTTTTATATAAATTAAACGCACTTGGCATCCCCAGCCTTTTGCTAGATTGGATTTTTCAATATCTTTCTAAGCGTACACAAAAGGTCCTCTTTAAGTCTTCATTTTCTAAGACCATCCAAGTGACCTCTGGAGTACCTCAGGGTAGTCATTTGGGTCCATTGCTATTCACTCTTTTTTTTTATTTATTTATTTATTTATTTATTTATTTATTTATTTACGTCAACTAACACAGCAGTCGACGAAAAAGCTTAAGCTAAAGACAGATAGTAATTAAATGAAGAAGGTAGCTTAGCTTTATACACAACTAAACATCCCCGACCCGGTGGAGGTGTTTTATTTGCACAAGGTGCCAGCTATGCCCCGATTCACAGCCAATGTGGCCGGGGATGAGTTGCAGCCAATCCAAGTCCAGAATATTTTCATTGGTATCGCTGTAGATGATTAAAAAGTATAGCGCGAAGAGAAGTGACAGAAAGATGAGGAGAGATAAGGTGAGAAAGGTTGTTAAAAGATTGGCAAAGAACACGAAGAGGTTCGTGAAGAGAGTAGTTAGTCAGACATCTACTAAGGTGAATAGGAAAAAAGTTTCTGGTCCGACGTGAGGGAACACAAAAATACAGCGTATCTAGTAAATTGGTAGAAATGACTTCGCCATTGACTAGTTTATGGAGAAAGAGAATGCCAAAAACAAGTCTACGGTTATAAAGTGAAGGAAGATTAATTAGAAGAAGTCTGTCAGAATAAGAAGGTAGGCGAAGACCCGGGTCCCAATTTAGACCGCGTAGCGCAAACTTAAGGAATTGCTTCTGTACCGATTCAATACTACGCTGGTGAACATCATATTGCGGGTTCCACACTGGCGAGAAATATTCTAGAGTAGGGCGAACTAACGAAGTGTATAAAACCTTTGTTACATAGGGATCATCAAATTCTTTGGCCCAACGTTTAATGAAGCCGAGAAGGCTGCTTGCTCTGTTGAAATGATTTATAAATGATCTTCCATTGGTAGTGTCACATTCTCGGGTGCTTATGTACGCGGATGATGTCAAGCTTTACATCAGTTTTAAAGGCATATCGTCTTCTTGCCCACTTCAATCGGATCTTAATGATCTTCAGAGTTGGTGTTAAACAAACCTATTAAACCTTAACGGCTCTAAATGTAAAGTTATGTCTTTTTATAGATGCACTCCATACTTAGCAACTTATTATCTTAACGACACTGCCTTAGAGCGGTTAGATATTATCAATGACTTAGGTGTTCTTATGGACCATAATTTAACTTTTAATCCTCATATTTCTGCTACAGTTAGTAAAGCTATGAATGTTCTTGGGTTTGTGAAACGATGGTCAAAAGAGTTTGGCGATCCGTACACAACCAAAATTCTGTATACTTCTTTAAACCGTCCTATCTTAGAGTACGGATCTTGCATATGGTCACCTCAATATGAGACGCACCAAAGTAAAATTGAATCTGTTCAAAAGCAATTTCGGCGTTTTGCCCTTCGCGGTCTAAATTGGGATCGCAATGTCAATTTGCCATCATACTCCAGTAGGCTTCTTTTAATCAATCTTCCTTCTTTAATTAATCGTAGAGTAATGCTTGGTGCTATCTTTATTCATAAACTTTTAATAGGTGAAATAGACTCTCCTGAGCCATTGAACCAGCTAAACCCATCTGTACCCCGTAGACCTACTAGAAATTTTATTCCTCTATCCTTAAAACACTGTAGTTCTAACTATTCTTTGCATGAACCTTTTCGAGTCCTATGTTTTGATTACAATCTTCTGTATCCCGTAATCAGATCAGAAGTCTCTCTTTCCCTTGTGAAAACTTCTATTTTAGCACATTTAGCTCGTAATTAGCTTTAGTTAATCATATTTTTAATTGTTTGTCCATTTTATTTGAATTTGTCCACGCGAGCGTGCCGTCCGATATGCGGCTGCGCCCCACGGTCGGTCGGGCGGGAGGTGGACAGCGCTCTGCTTGGGCTCGCGCGAAACAGGCTATGTACTGGTGTCGTATGGGCCACTTTTATTTATTTATTTTTTTTTTTTTTACGTCAACTAACACAGCAGTCGACGAAAAAGCTTAAGCTAAAGACAGATAGTAATTAAATGAAGAAGGTAGCTTAGCTTTATACACAACTAAACATCCCCGGCCCGGTGTAGGTGTTTTATTTGCACAAGGTGCCAGCTATGCCCCGATTCACAGCCAATGTGGCCAGGGATGAGTTGCAGCCAATCCAAGTCCAGAATATTTTCATTGGTATCGCTGTAGATGATTAAAAAGTATAGCGCGAAGAGAAGTGACAGAAAGATGAGGAGAGATAAGGTGAGAAAGGTTGTTAAAAGATTGGCAAAGAACACGAAGAGGTTCGTGAAGAGAGTAGTTAGTCAGACATCTACTAAGGTGAATAGGAAAAAAGTTTCTGGTCCGACGTGAGGGAACACAAAAATACAGCGTATCTAGTAAATTCGTAGAAATGACTTCGCCGTTGACTAGTTTATGGAGAAAGAGAATGCCAAAAACAAGCCTACGGTTATAAAGTGAAGGAAGATTAATAAGAAGAAGTCTATCAGAATAAGAAGGTAGGCGAAGACCCGGGTCCCAATTTAGACCGCGTAGCGCAAACTTAAGGAATTGCTTCTGTACCGATTCAATACTACGCTGGTGAACATCATATTGCGGGTTCCACACTGGCGAGCAATATTCTAGAGTAGGGCGAACTAACGAAGTGTATAAAACCTTTGTTACATAGGGATCATCAAATTCTTTGGCCCAACGTTTAATGAAGCCGAGAAGGCTGCTTGCTCTGTTGACAATTGAAGAAATATGAACATTAAATGAAAGTTTAGGGTCAAACATAACGCCTAAGTCTTTGAATGATGGAACACAATCTAACAGAACAGACTTAATAGAGTAATGAGTTAGGAGCGGAGACAAACGACTGAAAGTCATAAAAGAACACTTAGAGGCATTAAGGTGTAATTTATTAACGTGGCACCAATCACAGAACGCATCGAGATCTGATTGCAAGTACTGTTGGAAAGAAGGATCATTATAGGAATAACAAATCTTGACGTCATCCGCAAACATGAGCACGCGTGAATGAGCCAAGGCCAAAGGCAAATCATTTATAAACAATGTAAATAATAGTGGGCCCAGATGACTGCCTTGGGGTACACCTGACGTAACTCGAACAGTTTTAGATATCGAGGAACGAAAAGACACCTTTTGGGTTCTGCCAATAAGATACGACTTTAACCAACCCAATAATTTTGGTGAAAAACCCATTTTGAATGTTAACCGTATCAAAAGCCTTACTGAAGTCAGTATAAATAACATCAGTTTGACACTTTTTACGGAAGCCATGGTGTACTAGGGTAGTCAATTCTAAAAGGTTGGTAAGCGACGAACGACCTTTCATGAAACCATGCTGACAAGGAGAAATAGTGGATCTGGATAGATGTTGAAGGGAAGACGTAATAATTTTCTCAAACAGTTTAGGTATTGCCGAAAGTTTGGCAATGCCACGGTAGTTGGAAACATCCGATTTGCTACCCTTTTTAAAAAGCGGAATAATAAATGACTCCTTCCAAATATCAGGAAATCTACAAGTCTCACTCGATATAAAGAATAACCGAGCTAAAGGCTTAGATAGGGAAATCGAACACATTTTAAGGATGCAACTAGGTATATCATCAGGCCCGGGAACGAAGGAAGACTTCATAGATGACAAGCTAGAGAGAATACAGTCTTCAGTAATACTGGGAAAAAACATACAATTTAAATGTGGGATTGAAAAGGGATAGGGTGTGGGATCCGAAACAGTAGTAGAATATGTCGACTAAAAAAATTTAGCAAACAGATCTGCAATATCTAAATCATTATTAGCAGACTGGTCGTTAAGTCTGAAGGTGGAAGGTAGGACATTAGAGCGTCTTTTGGAATTGACAAAGTTGTAAAATCTTTTGGGGTTATTATAAAATTCAGCCTTACAGCGAACGAGATAATTGTTGTAGCATTGAGTATTTAAAAGATAAAATTGAGATTTGGCTATACAATAATTTGCATAGTCAAGTCGCGAACCAGTTTTTTTAAATCTTTTAAAATATCTCGATTTAGTGTTACGAAGATTAGAGAGCCTACGTGTGAACCAGACTGGCGAGCTGGAGACGGTAGAGACATTCACATAAGGAACGCATTTATCAATTAGAGAATTAAGAGCAGAATAGAAAAACTTCACTGCACAATCTATATCGCAGCACTCAAATAGAAACGACCAATCAAAAGAGAAAATAAGGCTGTTAAGAAGATTGAAATTTGTTTTACGAAAACATCTACGACGAGAATTTGAGATGTTTTTAAATAAATTAGTAACGGAATTGTAAGAAATAGTAACTTCAATGGTAGGATGATAAGGATCTTCAGGTTTCACTAGTGGCTGTGTTTGCGATACAGCACTAACAGTGGGATCAGAGACAAAAACAAGATCAAGGATTCTTTTAGAACAGTTAAGGAAAGAATTCAACTGATATAGTGGACATTCAAGTAGGCTATCAAGAAAAACATGTTGAGATGAAGGAATTAAGAAAAGATAGATTATCATCAACAAGCCAAGAAATATTAGGCAAGTTAAAATCACCTAAAACTATAAGAACATCACGATCTTTAAGACGACCAAAAATAGTTCGTAAAGCATCAGCATGGTGCACGTAGGTCATGATATCAGAAGCTGGAGGAATATATGAACAAGAGATATATAGGCTAAAGTTAGAACATGTAACTTCGACGCAAATAAACTCAACACCTAAGGGGAGATCAATCGGCACCCCACTTGAAGACAGATTCGAGTTTACAGCAATGAGTACTCCACCGCCACGACGACCAACACGATCAAGCCTATAAGAAATAAAATTATTAGAAAGAATTTCATTATCTAAAACAGAGGAGTTAAGCCAAGTTTCAGAGAAAGCTAATATGTCAGCCGAAAAGGTTTGGCTATCACAGAAAAGGTTCGACAGCTTGGTAAGAAGTCCTCTTACATTTTGATAATGAATGCAAAGACTAGACGTTATTAGTTTTTTGAAGCAGAAGATAAAGTAGGAAGGTGGACAGGCAACGGACGAGAGCGCTTATTGGGCGCAAACTCGTGTACAACTAGGCCCTCTGGCCAAAAATTAGGGTCAACCATAGCTGAGAAGTACTCATTTGGTACTGTAATTTTAAAAGAGGAGATTTTGCGAGGCCTAGAAAACTTAAACTTTTGAATTAAAACCTTAGCAGGGCAAATATTACCAATGTAAGCTGCCACAGACGACTCAGAAGTATCTGGAGCAAGCCTAGAAATAAATAATTGTTTGCGATGAGGCACTACAGTTAGTGGAGGCGGAGGAGCATTGGGATCCGCAAGTGATTGACAGCCGGCTGATCCTGTGATTGATAGAGTTCGTGGGGATAGGACAAGAAGATGGTGTAGGCGAAAGTAAAATCGGAGAGGAAGTAATAGAGAGAGCTGGCGACTGCTTACGAGGCAACTCAAGGGTACATTTCTTGTGCAATTTCTCAGAAGGTGGAACAAATTTGAATTGCGACAATAATTGAACGCTAGAGTCACACTCGTTTGACAGCTGTTTGGCCAGTTTGTTTAAAGAAAGAAAGAAACCTTAAACGAAGATCCCTATACATACGGCTAAAATCAAGCTGCTGGCTGGCACAAGATGGGCAAGTCCAGCGCATTAAGCCAAGCTCAGGCTTAGACACAGACAAACCAGAAAATTTGTCGTAAGGGCGGCCATTAGGGCAACACAATTTTAAAAAAAAAAAAAATTCAAAGAAAAAAAAAAAAATTTTTAAAAAAAAAATCAGAATGTTTGCAATTAGGTAGACAACAAGCCATTGAAAAGCCGAAAGAAAGGCAAAAAAAAATATATATATAAAAAAATATAAAAAAAAAAATTATTTTACAGCACAAAGATAATTATTGATAATTTTTATAATCAATAATTACAAATAAAACAAAGAGACAGCTAGAGTGCACAGCACAACAGAGAGTGCAAGAACAGTTATAAGCCGAGCTTTGAGAGGCGGCCTTACAAAAGTGATTACGCGGGAGAGAAGCTAAGCACAAGCACAAAGCAGAGAGAACAACAAAGCCACTAGCACTGATGGTATGATGGGGGCGATGAGGGGAGCAACTGCAGAAGCAATGACGAAAGAAAAAAAAATAAAAAAAAATATGTAAATGCACCAAACACTAATCACGAAAAAGAAAAAACTGTTTAAACTGATTAATTTTTGGAGTCAAGCGAACAACACCAGCGGAAGTGTAAACAAACTAAGCACAATTAAAAATTGAGAAAAAACAATAAATATTAATAAAAACTCAGTGGCTATGCAAAAACACGACCGTCACGTCAGAGAGCAGAAAGTTACACCTTTGAGTGCCTACTTCGCCCACAAGAAACACTTCACTTTTCACGTGATACTTCATTTATTTCTTTCACGTGTTTTCTTATGCTAATGGTAGGCTAAGTGGGTGTGGGTATGGTGAGCGAACGAGCCGGTAGTTGACCCGCTATAAATTAATCGCCCTTACTCGCGGTTGTAACCAAACTGGTCTGTCCGCCGCTTAGTAACAAGCATAGAACCTAACATGTAAGCTTAAAGCGCAAGATGCAACGGTTAATTTCCCAGCACGTAGGCTGGCGCTTAAGTATAAGTATGAAAATGAAAGAGAATGAGTGATATGGCTTAACCCATTGGTGGCTGCGTCGGGTCTGCTGGGCAGTTAGCGGATTTCGGCGGCAACATTCCCCCCCCCCCAGTAAAGCTGCTCTCTTCAGGGGGTTGCTTTGCTCCATTACAGCCGACGTCTAATACAGCTACTTTAGCCACGGGCCGTTCAAGAGTCCCGTTGGCGGTTCTGATGATCACTCGACGCACCTGGTTGTCTTTGGCCAGGATTGTTTGCTCGACTATACCTTTTGGCCATCTATTTCGGGGCAGAGTCTCGTCCATTATTACAACGACGTCTCCAGCTGCTATTGGTGGTCACTTCGTAAACCATTTTCCTGCAACGTATTCGCGTACCCATCGTCGCCAGAATTGATCGGCGAATTCTTGTACAGCTTGCCACATGTGCTGTACGGTGTATGTGGTTTTGAAGACTGGTTTATAGCCGCTTGCTGATCCTAGTAGTAGGTGGTTTGGGGTGATAGCCTCGTCGTCTTTGCTGTCCAGAGAGACAAAAGTGCAGACAGAGTGCGCTTTGTATGTAAAACAGGCTCTCTCATCCTGGTTAATACACGTTTCATGGGATGTCTGGTGCATTTCCTGATGATACCAGTTCACTATGAGCGGAGTATTGTGGTGCCCATACGGAACGAGCAGTATTTCGTTTTGGCCGTTTGGTTTTCATGCTCTCCCCCCATCGTGCAGGAGCGGCTGGTTTTTGGATTAAATTTCCATTTGATGTTAATTCAGATGACGCCGTTTGCACGGCGTTGAATGTCTGCTGAATCGTCTGCGTTTGTCACCTCTGTAGGTGGCAATGCCTTGTTTTGTTTCGCTTGCAGCTTCTGAAGTTAGAGAACAAAGCGCGCCAAAACCCGAAAAAGTGCCATTGTCGTGAAAAATATTTCGCGTTAAGTTTTGGCTCCATCGGCGCCGATTGTCGATGAAGAGTATGTTGTGCCTGACTTCAGCATTGTTTGGTGGCCCCAAATCATCGCATTTTGGCCACTCGTGTTGATCCTGCAACAAATAGTCTGGACCGTCTAGCCAAGTTTTATATTTATTGGCGTTGTTTGTTTTAGTAGCAAGATCTGCATTTCGACCACGCGGTGCATGACGAATGGCTGAAACTTTCGTGGATCCATACGAAGCCATTTGAGAACAGTTTTTGAGTCGGACCAATAACAACTCGAATTAATTGACAAACATGGATTGTGTTGGATTCGGTTACTCAGCTTTGCTCCGATAACTGCGGCCTGCAGTTCCATCCTTTGTATAGATAGTGGACTCAACGGTGCCACGTTCGCCTTGTAGGCCTATTCTTCGCTGACGTCAACGAACTTGTGGGTCATTATGGATTTGATCGCTGCTGTTGAAATAACATCTCGGGATGGTCAATCCGGCGATTGTTGTAAGGATCCGTTTCCATCGTATCCATTTGGGTAACAATGCGTCGGGCAAACCAGTATCCCAGCCAATGCCGCTTCTCCAGACTTCTTGCAATAGGATTTTTGAGCTCTATTGTAAAGCATGAGATGAAGCCGAGTGGGTCGTACATTGACATAAGTACTTGCAAGAGTTCGCGTTTGGTTGGTGTTTTGTCGCTGTCCAAAACGTTGCGCTTCAGCCTGGCGAACTTGCAGATGAATGTGAATACGTCGGAGTTCGGCACCCAATATAGGGAGCAGCGAATCGCTCTTTAGTATTCGGAGGACCTCCTTTGAGTTCGAAGACCAATTGCGTATGTGGAAACCACCTGCTGCATGGATATCTCTGACTTGAGTTGCGATCTTTTCGACATTCACGTAGTCGTCGCCACTGTATATAAAATCATCCACGTAGTGATAGTCCTTCACGGCTTGTGCTGCTTGAGGGTACTGTTGGCAGAATCGATCTGCATTTTTGTCGCGAATAAAGTGTGCAATGCAGGGTGCGCTATTGATTCCGAAAGTAGACATTAGGCTCTTGCTTCTCGGATTTGCTGTCGAACCACAGAAACCTTTGCGCATGGGTGTCTGCTGGTCTCACTCGGATCTGGTGGAACATCTCGGCAATATCACCACAGATCGCCACTCGTACCACGTCTTTGGCGAGAGCCCTTATGTCAATAGACTGTACGGGTAGATCCAGGTTATCTACACTGTGAACCTCTTCCAAGTAGAATTGATTGCCGTAAGCGTGACACGTTCCGATGCATTTTCTTTGCATGTTGTATCGTTGGTCCATTTTAGGCACAGTGGATCTGGAACGCCTTTTAAGCCGAGCTGCTTAAAGACCTTGTTGTCGATGAGCGTTAGTGCCGATCGCTCATCTAGAAATGCAAAAGTGTTAGTGACTTTCGTTTTATTAATGATTTGTATTGGAAATGTTTTCTTCGGCAGCCTCGTATGCCGCAAACCTTCTCACGTTGGCACTTTTGGTGATGACGGTTTAGGCATTGTTGGCAGAGCTTGTGATTTTTCAGAAAAGACATCTTTTGTTGATGTGGCGTGGCTTTGAACGATGGGCAGCTGTGTATTTTGTGCCCGGGTTCGTTACATACGACGCACGTAATTTCCTTGACCTGCTCTTTAGGTGCCTCTGTGTGATGATTTAGGCTTCCGCTCTTCTTATGGTAAAGCGGCGATATTACCTGGCTTGCTGCTTCAGCTATTTCGTAGATCCATTCGCTAAAAGATTCCATTGATGGTATCTTAGTGTCTTTGGGAAACATTGCCCACTGCAGCTTTAGTTGTGTGGGGATTTTCTCTAGTAGCTCTTGTACGAGCATTGGGTTCTGTAACCTGTGAGTCCACATGCTTCCATCGTTGAGTAGATGTTTCGTACACACAGTGGTTCAAGCTTATCTTTTATTGCGGGTAGTTGCCGCGCTTTTTCCAGTAAATTGTGCAAAATATGCTCTGGCCGACCGAAACACATACGTAATGTTTGTTTGTATGATTTCAGCGACCATTGCTGGTAAAAGGAGTTTAGGCTAGCTTGCAGCCGCTTAAGATTTTCTGCATTCGTATACCCAGCGATTTCCGTACTTGTCTGAAAACTACTTTAGAATCCAGTTCTGAGGATTGCCATCAAATGTTGGAAGCTCTTTCGGTATCGCTTGGTATTGCTGTGTTTAGGTCTACGTCCATTCGCACTTTATTTTCTGGATAGTACGATGCAGCCCTGTTTTGAATATTCGTAAAATTCCAGGGTGCCATCGGCGTAGCACTTAGGTGCGGTGTTTTGTTTGAGGTTAGGAACGGCAGCTGCGGTGCCTCGTGATCGTAATGCCACGTGTCACGCACAGCTGAGTATGTGACCATCGCTTTTTGTTTAGCAGAAGTAAAAATAGGAACAGGCAGTCGAAATGATACCAGGAACAGTATCGATTGCATTGCAACATGAGGTCATTGTCTTCCTGCCTGCATGCACATCTTGCAATGATATATTCCGCTTGATAAGTCTTTTGTTGCCATGGTTTACCAATGAGTTTATACTTTTAAGCGATGTTGATTAGTTACGTTGGTTATGCAATCATCGAGGTTAACCTCTATATGATTGACGTGTAGAACCGTGGGTTGACGCGTCGAGTTGAGTTAAATAATTAACTTTTTCGGTTCCTTTAGTGGTTTACCACTGTTAGATTAATTTATAGAATTAATCTGTAGAATAAATTTATCGAATTAATTCATGGCCTATAGTTTATAGAATTAATTATAGAATTAATTCCTGGCATAATTTATAGAATTGTTGAGTTTGGCGCTAAGGTTCGATGTTTTAGAAAGCCCACAAGAAACACTTCACTTTTCACGTGATACTTCATTTATTTCTTCCAAGTGTTTTCTTATGCTAATGGTAGGCTAAGTGGGTGTGTGTATGGTGAGCGAGCGAGCCGGTAGTTGAGCCGCTATAAATTAATCGCCCTTACTCGCGGTTGTAACCAAACTGTTCTGTCCGCCGCTTAGTAACAAGCATAGAACCTAACATGTAAGCTTAAAGCGCAAGATGCAACGGTTAATTTCCCAGCACGTAGGCTGGCGCTTAAGTATAAGTATGAAAATGAAAGAGAATGAGTGATATGGGTTAACCCATTGGTGGCTGCGTCGGGTCTGCTGGGCAGTTAGCGGATTTCGGCGGCAACATTCCCCCCCCAGTAAAGCTGCTCTCTTCAGGGGGGTTGTTTTGCTCCATTACAGCCGACGTCTAATACAGCTACTTTAGCCACGGGCCGTTCAAGAGTCCCGTTGGCGGTTCTGATGATCACTCGACGCACCTGGTTGTCTTTGGCCAGGATTGTTTGCTCGACTATACCTTTTGGCCATCTATTTCGGGGCAGAGTCTCGTCCAATATTACAACGACGTCTCCAGCTGCTATTGGTGGTCACTTCGTACACCATTTTCCTGCAACGTATTCGCGTACCCATCGTCGCCAGAATTGATCGGCGAATTCTTGTACAGCTTGCCACATGTGCTGTACGGTGTATGTGGTTTTGAATGATCTCGTTTATAGACACTCTCCTTAGTAGGTTTTGGGGTGATGCCTTGTTTTCTTTCGCTTTCAGTTACACAAAAGTGCAGAACAAAGCGCGCTTTGTAAGCTCATTGAATTATATCGCTGCGCACAGTTTCGGAACGAAAATATTACCCCGTTAGGTTTTAGCTCCATCGGCGCATTGTCGATGAAGAGTTCCTTATGTTGTGCCTTGACTTCTAGCATTGATTTGGTGGCCCCAAATCATCGGCATTTGAAGTTGGCCATTTCGCTGTTTCGCGTTGGGTCCTGCATTACAAAGTGTCTGTTCTGCTGTTCCGGACCGTCTAGCCAAGTTTTATATTTATTGGCGTTGTTTGTTTTAGTAGCAAGATCTGCATTTCGACCACGCGGTGCATGACGAATGGCTGAAACTTTCGTGGATCCATACGAAGCCATTTGAGAACAGTTTTTGAGTCGGACCAATAACAACTCGAATTAATTGACAAACATGGATTGTGTTGGATTCGGTTACTCAGCTTTGCTCCGATAACTGCGGCCTGCAGTTCCATCCTTTGTATAGATAGTGGACTCAACGGTGCCACGTTCGCCTTGTAGGCCATTCGCTGACGTCAACGAACTTGTGGGTCATTATGGATTTGATCGCTGCTGTTGAAATAACATCTCGGGATGGTCAATCCGGCGATTGTTGTAAGGATCCGTTTCCATCGTATCCATTTGGGTAACAATGCGTCGGGCAAACCAGTATCCCAGCCAATGCCGCTTCTCCAGACTTCTTGCAATAGGATTTTTGAGCTCTATTGTAAAGCATGAGATGAAGCCGAGTGGGTCGTACATTGACATAAGTACTTGCAAGAGTTCGCGTTTGGTTGGTGTTTTGTCGCTGTCCAAAACGTTGCGCTTCAGCCTGGCGAACTTGCAGATGAATGTGAATACGTCGGAGTTCGGCACCCAATATAGGGAGCAGCGAATCGCTCTTTAGTATTCGGAGGACCTCCTTTGAGTTCGAAGACCAATTGCGTATGTGGAAACCACCTGCTGCATGGATATCTCTGACTTGAGTTGCGATCTTTTCGACATTCACGTAGTCGTCGCCACTGTATATAAAATCATCCACGTAGTGATAGTCCTTCACGGCTTGTGCTGCTTGAGGGTACTGTTGGCAGAATCGATCTGCATTTTTGTCGCGAATAAAGTGTGCAATGCAGGGTGCGCTATTGATTCCGAAAGTAGACATTAGGCTCTTGCTTCTCGGATTTGCTGTCGAACCACAGAAACCTTTGCGCATGGGTGTCTGCTGGTCTCACTCGGATCTGGTGGAACATCTCGGCAATATCACCACAGATCGCCACTCGTACCACGTCTTTGGCGAGAGCCCTTATGTCAATAGACTGTACGGGTAGATCCAGGTTATCTACACTGTGAACCTCTTCCAAGTAGAATTGATTGTGTTTCCCGTAAGCGTGACACGTTCCGATGCATTTTCTTTGCATGTTGTATCGTTGGTCCATTTTAGGCACAGTGGATCTGGAACGCCTTTTAAGCCGAGCTGCTTAAAGACCTTGTTGTCGATGAGCGTTAGTGCCGATCGCTCATCTAGAAATGCAAAAGTGTTAGTGACTTTCGTTTTATTAATGATTTGTATTGGAATGTTTTCTTCGGCAGCCTCGTATGCCGCAAACCTTCTCACGTTGGCACTTTTGGTGATGACGGTTTAGGCATTGTTGGCAGAGCTTGTGATTTTTCAGAAAAGACATCTTTTGTTGATGTGGCGTGGCTTTGAACGATGGGCAGCTGTGTATTTTGTGCCCGGGTTCGTTACATACGACGCACGTAATTTCCTTGACCTGCTCTTTAGGTGCCTCTGTGTGATGATTTAGGCTTCCGCTCTTCTTATGGTAAAGCGGCGATATTACCTGGCTTGCTGCTTCAGCTATTTCGTAGATCCATTCGCTAAAAGATTCCATTGATGGTATCTTAGTGTCTTTGGGAAACATTGCCCACTGCAGCTTTAGTTGTGTGGGGATTTTCTCTAGTAGCTCTTGTACGAGCATTGGGTTCTGTAACCTGTGAGTCCACATGCTTCCATCGTTGAGTAGATGTTTCGTACACACAGTGGTTCAAGCTTATCTTTTATTGCGGGTAGTTGCCGCGCTTTTTCCAGTAAATTGTGCAAAATATGCTCTGGCCGACCGAAACACATACGTAATGTTTGTTTGTATGATTTCAGCGACCATTGCTGGTAAAAGGAGTTTAGGCTAGCTTGCAGCCGCTTAAGATTTTCTGCATTCGTATACCCAGCGATTTCCGTACTTGTCTGAAAACTACTTTAGAATCCAGTTCTGAGGATTGCCATCAAATGTTGGAAGCTCTTTCGGTATCGCTTGGTATTGCTGTGTTTAGGTCTACGTCCATTCGCACTTTATTTTCTGGATAGTACGATGCAGCCCTGTTTTGAATATTCGTAAAATTCCAGGGTGCCATCGGCGTAGCACTTAGGTGCGGTGTTTTGTTTGAGGTTAGGAACGGCAGCTGCGGTGCCTCGTGATCGTAATGCCACGTGTCACGCACAGCTGAGTATGTGACCATCGCTTTTTGTTTAGCAGAAGTAAAAATAGGAACAGCAGTCGAAATGATACCAGGAACAGTATCGATTGCATTGCAACATGAGGTCATTGTCTTCCTGCCTGCATGCACATCTTGCAATGATATATTCCGCTTGATAAGTCTTTTGTTGCCATGGTTTACCAATGAGTTTATACTTTTAAGCGATGTTGATTAGTTACGTTTTGGTTATGCAATCATCGAGGTTAACCTCTATATGATTGACGTGTAGAACCGTGGGTTGACGCGTCGAGTTGAGTTAAATAATTAACTTTTTCGGTTCCTTTAGTGGTTTACCACTGTTAGATTAATTTATAGAATTAATCTGTAGAATAAATTTATCGAATTAATTCATGGCCTATAGTTTATAGAATTAATTATAGAATTAATTCCTGGCATAATTTATAGAATTGTTGAGTTTGGCGCTAAGGTTCGATGTTTTAGAAAGCCCACAAGAAACACTTCACTTTTCACGTGATACTTCATTTATTTCTTCCAAGTGTTTTCTTATGCTAATGGTAGGCTAAGTGGGTGTGTGTATGGTGAGCGAGCGAGCCGGTAGTTGAGCCGCTATAAATTAATCGCCCTTACTCGCGGTTGTAACCAAACTGTTCTGTCCGCCGCTTAGTAACAAGCATAGAACCTAACATGTAAGCTTAAAGCGCAAGATGCAACGGTTAATTTCCCAGCACGTAGGCTGGCGCTTAAGTATAAGTATGAAAATGAAAGAGAATGAGTGATATGGGTTAACCCATTGGTGGCTGCGTCGGGTCTGCTGGGCAGTTAGCGGATTTCGGCGGCAACATTCCCCCCCCCAGTAAAGCTGCTCTCTTCAGGGGGTTGCTTTGCTCCATTACAGCCGACGTCTAATACAGCTACTTTAGCCACGGGCCGTTCAAGAGTCCCGTTGGCGGTTCTGATGATCACTCGACGCACCTGGTTGTCTTTGGCCAGGATTGTTTGCTCGACTATACCTTTTGGCCATCTATTTCGGGGCAGAGTCTCGTCCAATATTACAACGACGTCTCCAGCTGCTATTGGTGGTCACTTCGTACACCATTTTCCTGCAACGTATTCGCGTACCCATCGTCGCCAGAATTGATCGGCGAATTCTTGTACAGCTTGCCACATGTGCTGTACGGTGTATGTGGTTTTGAAGACTGGTTTATAGCCGCTTGCTGATCCTAGTAGTAGGTGGTTTGGGGTGATAGCCTCGTCGTCTTTGCTGTCCAGAGAGACAAAAGTGCAGACAGAGTGCGCTTTGTAGGCCCTCACTGGTGAATTTTCTCGCTGGGCAGATTGGGTAGAGAAAAATATTTAAAAAAAAAAAAAAACCCCCCCCCCCCCCCCCCCCAAAAGGGGGGGGGGGGAATAAAATAATTTTTTTTTTTTTAAAAAAACCCCCGGCGGGGGGAAAATTTTTTTGATCGTCTGCGTTTGTCACAGATAATCTTTTCGGCAGCTTTGAAGTTAGTGCCATTGTCGCTGTAAATTTCACTTGGGGTCCCGCGCCGATTGATAAAGTTTCGGATTCAAATTATGCACGATGCAGTGTCCAGAGAGCACGCCAGTTCTATATGCACTGCCCGTATGGTTAGGCAGGTGAAAATAACGCCCCATCTTTTTTCGCTTCGCCGTTCTACAGCAACCAAGAAGGGCCCGAAGTAGTCGATACCGACGTAAGTGAAGGGAGTTGTATTGGCAGCCAGCCTGGCGATGGGAAGGGAGCCATTTGCGGTGGAATGTAAAACATGCCTCGAATCCTGTTAATACACGTCTCATGGGATGTGTGGTGCATTTCCTGATGATACCAGTTCACTATGAGCGGAGTAATGTGGTGCCCATATGGGAGCAGTATTTGGTTTTGGCCGTTTAGGTTTTCTGCTCTCCCTCGGGCAGGAGCTGGTTTTCATCTAGGAAGATATTCAAACATATGAGTTTAGAATTTGCTTTAAAAGGTTTACCTCTCGTTAAGTTGCGAATTTCTGGGTTGAATTCAGATGACTGCGCATGCCGCAGTAGGAGTGTGCGTGTCTGCTGAATCATCTCGTAAGACACCTCTGTAGGTGGCGATGCCTTGTTTTGTTTCGCTTTCAGTTTCTCAATATAGAGAACAAAGCGCGCTAAAGCTCGATATAGCCTGCGCCAGTCGGAAAAATATTCCGCGTTAAGTTTTAGCTCCATCGGCGCATTGTCGATGAAGAGTATGTTGTGCCTGACTTCAGCATTGTTTGGTGGCCCCAAATCATCGCATTTTGGCCACTCGTGTTGATCCTGCAACAAATAGTCTGGACCGTCTAGCCAAGTTTTATATTTATTGGCGTTGTTTGTTTTAGTAGCAAGATCTGCATTTCGACCACGCGGTGCATGACGAATGGCTGAAACTTTCGTGGATCCATACGAAGCCATTTGAGAACAGTTTTTGAGTCGGACCAATAACAACTCGAATTAATTGACAAACATGGATTGTGTTGGATTCGGTTACTCAGCTTTGCTCCGATAACTGCGGCCTGCAGTTCCATCCTTTGTATAGATAGTGGACTCAACGGTGCCACGTTCGCCTTGTAGGCCAATTCGCTGACGTCAACGAACTTGTGGGTCATTATGGATTTGATCGCTGCTGTTGAAATAACATCTCGGGATGGTCAATCCGGCGATTGTTGTAAGGATCCGTTTCCATCGTATCCATTTGGGTAACAATGCGTCGGGCAAACCAGTATCCCAGCCAATGCCGCTTCTCCAGACTTCTTGCAATAGGATTTTTGAGCTCTATTGTAAAGCATGAGATGAAGCCGAGTGGGTCGTACATTGACATAAGTACTTGCAAGAGTTCGCGTTTGGTTGGTGTTTTGTCGCTGTCCAAAACGTTGCGCTTCAGCCTGGCGAACTTGCAGATGAATGTGAATACGTCGGAGTTCGGCACCCAATATAGGGAGCAGCGAATCGCTCTTTAGTATTCGGAGGACCTCCTTTGAGTTCGAAGACCAATTGCGTATGTGGAAACCACCTGCTGCATGGATATCTCTGACTTGAGTTGCGATCTTTTCGACATTCACGTAGTCGTCGCCACTGTATATAAAATCATCCACGTAGTGATAGTCCTTCACGGCTTGTGCTGCTTGAGGGTACTGTTGGCAGAATCGATCTGCATTTTTGTCGCGAATAAAGTGTGCAATGCAGGGTGCCATTGATTCCGAAAGTAGACATTAGGCTCTTGCTTCTCGGATTTGCTGTCGAACCACAGAAACCTTTGCGCATGGGTGTCTGCTGGTCTCACTCGGATCTGGTGGAACATCTCGGCAATATCACCACAGATCGCCACTCGTACCACGTCTTTGGCGAGAGCCCTTATGTCAATAGACTGTACGGGTAGATCCAGGTTATCTACACTGTGAACCTCTTCCAAGTAGAATTGATTGCCATTATGTGGATTGGCAACCGTAAGCGTGACACGTTCCGATGCATTTTCTTTGCATGTTGTATCGTTGGTCCATTTTAGGCACAGTGGATCTGGAACGCCTTTTAAGCCGAGCTGCTTAAAGACCTTGTTGTCGATGAGCGTTAGTGCCGATCGCTCATCTAGAAATGCAAAAGTGTTAGTGACTTTCGTTTTATTAATGATTTGTATTGGAATGTATGTTTTCTTCGGCAGCCTCGTATGCCGCAAACCTTCTCACGTTGGCACTTTTGGTGATGACGGTTTAGGCATTGTTGGCAGAGCTTGTGATTTTTCAGAAAAGACATCTTTTGTTGATGTGGCGTGGCTTTGAACGATGGGCAGCTGTGTATTTTGTGCCCGGGTTCGTTACATACGACGCACGTAATTTCCTTGACCTGCTCTTTAGGTGCCTCTGTGTGATGATTTAGGCTTCCGCTCTTCTTATGGTAAAGCGGCGATGTTACCTGGCTTGCTGCTTCAGCTATTTCGTAGATCCATTCGCTAAAAGATTCCATTGATGGTATCTTAGTGTCTTTGGGAAACATTGCCCACTGCAGCTTTAGTTGTGTGGGGATTTTCTCTAGTAGCTCTTGTACGAGCATTGGGTTCTGTAACCTGTGAGTCCACATGCTTCCATCGTTGAGTAGATGTTTCGTACACACAGTGGTTCAAGCTTATCTTTTATTGCGGGTAGTTGCCGCGCTTTTTCCAGTAAATTGTGCAAAATATGCTCTGGCCGACCGAAACACATACGTAATGTTTGTTTGTATGATTTCAGCGACCATTGCTGGTAAAAGGAGTTTAGGCTAGCTTGCAGCCGCTTAAGATTTTCTGCATTCGTATACCCAGCGATTTCCGTACTTGTCTGAAAACTACTTTAGAATCCAGTTCTGAGGATTGCCATCAAATGTTGGAAGCTCTTTCGGTATCGCTTGGTATTGCTGTGTTTAGGTCTACGTCCATTCGCACTTTATTTTCTGGATAGTACGATGCAGCCCTGTTTTGAATATTCGTAAAATTCCAGGGTGCCATCGGCGTAGCACTTAGGTGCGGTGTTTTGTTTGAGGTTAGGAACGGCAGCTGCGGTGCCTCGTGATCGTAATGCCACGTGTCACGCACAGCTGAGTATGTGACCTCCTTTTTTTTATAAAAGATGTGACCATCGCCTTTTTGTTTTCGAGGCAGCAAGTTCAAAAATTAGTGAACAGCAGTCCGCGAAATGATACCAGGAACAGTATCGATTGCATTGCAACATGAGGTCATTGTCTTCCTGCCTGCATGCACATCTTGCAATGATATATTCCGCTTGATAAGTCTTTTGTTGCCATGGTTTACCAATGAGTTTATACTTTTAAGCGATGTTGATTAGTTACGTGACCTATGTAGGTCGTAAACGGTTGACCGTTGGTATTTAGTGATTGGTTATGCAATCATCGAGGTTAACCTCTATATGATTGACGTGTAGAACCGTGGGTTGACGCGTCGAGTTGAGTTAAATAATTAACTTTTTCGGTTCCTTTAGTGGTTTACCACTGTTAGATTAATTTATAGAATTAATCTGTAGAATAAATTTATCGAATTAATTCATGGCCTATAGTTTATAGAATTAATTATAGAATTAATTCCTGGCATAATTTATAGAATTGTTGAGTTTGGCGCTAAGGTTCGATGTTTTAGAAAGCCCACAAGAAACACTTCACTTTTCACGTGATACTTCATTTATTTCTTCCAAGTGTTTTCTTATGCTAATGGTAGGCTAAGTGGGTGTGTGTATGGTGAGCGAGCGAGCCGGTAGTTGAGCCGCTATAAATTAATCGCCCTTACTCGCGGTTGTAACCAAACTGTTCTGTCTCGCCGCTTAGTAACAAGCATAGAACCTAACATGTAAGCTTAAAGCGCAAGATGCAACGGTTAATTTCCCAGCACGTAGGCTGGCGCTTAAGTATAAGTATGAAAATGAAAGAGAATGAGTGATATGGCTTAACCCATTGGTGGCTGCGTCGGGTCTGCTGGGCAGTTAGCGGATTTCGGCGGCAACATTCCCCCCCCCCAGTAAAGCTGCTCTCTTCAGGGGGTTGCTTTGCTCCATTACAGCCGACGTCTAATACAGCTACTTTAGCCACGGGCCGTTCAAGAGTCCCGTTGGCGGTTCTGATGATCACTCGACGCACCTGGTTGTCTTTGGCCAGGATTGTTTGCTCGACTATACCTTTTGGCCATCTATTTCGGGGCAGAGTCTCGTCCAATATTACAACGACGTCTCCAGCTGCTATTGGTGGTCACTTCGTACACCATTTTCCTGCAACGTATTCGCGTACCCATCGTCGCCAGAATTGATCGGCGAATTCTTGTACAGCTTGCCACATGTGCTGTACGGTGTATGTGGTTTTGAAGACTGGTTTATAGCCGCTTGCTGACCCTAGTAGTAGGTGGTTTGGGGTGATAGCCTCGTCGTCTTTGCTCTCCAGAGAGACAAAAGTGCAGACAGAGTGCGCTTTGTAGGCCCTCACTGGTGAATTTTCTCGCTGGGCAGATTGCGTAGAGAACAGTATTGACGGAACGAACAAGTCGCTCCCATCCCCCCCCATATGAGGAGCGGCTGGTGGATTAAATTTCCATTTGATGTTATCGAACGCCGTTTGCACGGCGTTGAAGTTGATCGTCTGCGTTTGTCACAGATAATCTTTTCGGCAGCTTTGAAGTTAGTGCCATTGTCGCTGTAAATTTCACTTGGGGTCCCGCGCCGATTGATAAAGTTTCGGATTCACATTATGCACGATGCAGTGTCCAGAGAGCACGTAGCCAAGTTTTATATTTATTGGCGTTGTTTGTTTTAGTAGCAAGATCTGCATTTCGACCACGCGGTGCATGACGAATTGCTGAAACTTTCGTTTTTGAGTCGGACCAATAACAACTCGAATTAATTGACAAACTTGGATTGTGTTGGATTCGGTTACTCAGCTTTGCTCCGATAACTGCGGCCTGCAGTTCCATCCTTTGTATAGATAGTGGACTCAACGGTGCCACGCTCGCCTTGGAGGCCAAGAAGCTAAGGTAGCAGACTGCTGCGTATGCCAATTCGCTGGCGTCAACGAACTTGTGGGTCATTATGGATTTGATCGCTGCTGTTGAAATAACATCTCGGGATGGTCAATCCGGCGATTGTTGTAAGGTTCCGTTTCCATCGTATCCATTTCGGTAACAATGCGTCGGGCAAACCAGTATCCCAGCCAATGCCGCTTCTCCAGACTTCTTGCAATAGGATTTTCAGCTCTATTGTAAAGCATGAGATGAAGCCGAGTGGGTCGTACATTGACATAAGTACTTGCAAGAGTTCGCGTTTGGTTGGTGTTTTGTCGCTGTCCAAAACGTTGCGCTTCAGCCTGGCGAACTTGCAGATGAATGTGAATACGTCGGAGTTCGGCACCCAATATAGGGAGCAGCGAATCGCTCTTTAGTATTCGGAGGACCTCCTTTGAGTTCGAAGACCAATTGCGTATGTGGAAACCACCTGCTGCATGGATATCTCTGACTTGAGTTGCGATCTTTTCGACATCCACGTAGTCGTCGCCACTGTATATAAAATCATCCACGTAGTGATAGTCCTTCACGGCTTGTGCTGCTTGAGGGTACTGTTGGCAGAATCGATCTGCATTTTTGTCGCGAATAAAGTGTGCAATGCAGGGTGCGCAATTGATTCCGAAAGTAGACATTAGGCTCTTGCTTCTCGGATTTGCTGTCGAACCACAGAAACCTTTGCGCATGGGTGTCTGCTGGTCTCACTCGGATCTGGTGGAACATCTCGGCAATATCACCACAGATCGCCACTCGTACCACGTCTTTGGCGAGAGCCCTTATGTCAATAGACTGTACAGGTAGATCCAGGTTATCTACACTGTGAACCTCTTCCAAGTAGAATTGATTGCCATTATGTGGATTGGCAACCGTAAGCGTGACACGTTCCGATGCATTTTATTTGCATGTTGTATCGTTGGTCCATTTTAGGCACAGTGGATCTGGAACGCCTTTTAAGCCGAGCTGCTTAAAGACCTTGTTGTCGATGAGCGTTAGTGCCGATCGCTCATCTAGAAATGCAAAAGTGTTAGTGACTTTCGTTTTATTAATGATTTGTATTGGAATGACACGGAAATATGTTGATGTTTTCTTCGGCAGCCTCGTATGCCGCAAACCTTCTCACGTTGGCACTTTTGGTGATGACGGTTTAGGCATTGTTGGCAGAGCTTGTGATTTTTCAGAAAAGACATCTTTTGTTGATGTGGCGTGGCTTTGAACGATGGGCAGCTGTGTATTTTGTGCCCGGGTTCGTTACATACGACGCACGTAATTTCCTTGACCTGCTCTTTAAGTGCCTCTGTGTGATGATTTAGGCTTCCGCTCTTCTTATGGTAAAGCGGCGATGTTACCTGGCTTGCTGCTTCAGCTATTTCGTAGATCCATTCGCTAAAAGATTCCATTGATGGTATCTTAGTGTCTTTGGGAAACATTGCCCACTGCAGCTTTAGTTGTGTGGGGATTTTCTCTAGTAGCTCTTGTACGAGCATTGGGTTCTGTAACCTGTGATTCCACATGCTTCCATCGTTGAGTAGATGTTTCGTACACACAGTGGTTCAAGCTTATCTTTTATTGCGGGTAGTTGCCGCGCTTTTTCCAGTAAATTGTGCAAAATATGCTCTGGCCGACCGAAACACATACGTAATGTTTGTATGATTTCAGCGACCATTGCTGGTAAAAGGAGTTTAGGCTAGCTTGCAGCCGCTTAAGATTTTCTGCATTCGTATACCCAGCGCTTTCCGTACTTGTCTGAAAACTACTGTAGAATCCAGCTCTGAGGATTGCCATCAAATGTTGGAAGCTCTTTCGGTATCGCTTGGTATTGCTGTGTTTAGGTCTACGTCCATTCGCACTTTATTTTCTGGATAGTACGATGCAGCCCTGTTTTGAATATTCGTAAAATTCCAGGGTGCCATCGACGTAGCACTTAGGTGCGGTGTTTAGCACGCGTGTTGTTTGAGGTTAGGAACGGCAGCTGCGGTGCCTCGTGATCGTAATGCCACGTGTCACGCACAGCTGAGTATGTGACCATCGCTTTTTGTTTGGCAGAAGTAAAAATAGGAACAGCTGTCCTAGCTGCGTCCTGGAATATTTTTGGCGGGCATAGTCCAAAGTCCCGATCCGGTTCTTGTAGCGGCCCCGTTGGTTTTGCTGGTGACGAAGTAGCCTGAGGTTCGCCTGCTCGTGTGGTATATCCGAGGTTCTGCAATGCGTTGCTCAATATGTTTGTGATGACTTCCGTAGACACGTTGACGCAGTCGCAGTTCCAGCTGTTCTCAGACTTCTCCTCCAACGCAGTCGAAATGATACCAGGAACAGTATCGATTGCATTGCAACATGAGGTCATTGTCTTCCTGCCTGCATGCACATCTTGCAATGATATATTCCGCTTGATAAGTCTTTTGTTGCCATGGTTTACCAATGAGTTTATACTTTTAAGCGATGTTGATTAGTTACGTGACCTATGTAGGTCGTAAACGGTTGACCGTTGAGGTTATGTATCACAATTTAGTGATTGGTTATGCAATCATCGAGGTTAACCTCTATATGATTGACGTGTAGAACCGTGGGTTGACGCGTCGAGTTGAGTTAAATAATTAACTTTTTCGGTTCCTTTAGTGGTTTACCACTGTTAGATTAATTTATAGAATTAATCTGTAGAATAAATTTATAGAATTAATTCATGGCCTATAGTTTATAGAATTAATTATAGAATTAATTCCTGGCATAATTTATAGAATTGTTGAGTTTGGCGCTAAGGTTCGATGTTTTAGAAAGCCCACAAGAAACACTTCACTTTTCACGTGATACTTCATTTATTTCTTCCAAGTGTTTTCTTATGCTAATGGTAGGCTAAGTGGGTGTGTGTATGGTGAGCGAGCGAGCCGGTAGTTGAGCCGCTATAAATTAATCGCCCTTACTCGCGGTTGTAACCAAACTGTTCTGTCTTCGTACCGCTTAGTAACAAGCATAGAACCTAACATGTAAGCTTAAAGCGCAAGATGCAACGGTTAATTTCCCAGCACGTAGGCTGGCGCTTAAGTATAAGTATGAAAATGAAAGAGAATGAGTGATATGGCTTAACCCATTGGTGGCTGCGTCGGGTCTGCTGGGCAGTTAGCGGATTTCGGCGGCAACATTCCCCACCCCCAGTAAAGCTGCTCTCTTCAGGGGGGTTGCTTTGCTCCATTACAGCCGACGTCTAATACAGCTACTTTAGCCACGGGCCGTTCAAGAGTCCCGTTGGCGGTTCTGATGATCACTCGACGCACCTGGTTGTCTTTGGCCAGGATTGTTTGCTCGACTATACCTTTTGGCCATCTATTTCGGGGCAGAGTCTCGTCCAATATTACAACGACGTCTCCAGCTGCTATTGGTGGTAACTTCGTAAACCATTTTCCTGCAACGTATTCGCGTACCCATCGTCGCCAGAATTGATCGGCGAATTCTTGTACAGCTTGCCACATGTGCTGTACGGTGTATGTGGTTTTGAAGACTGGTTTATAGCCGCTTGCTGATCCTAGTAGTAGGTGGTTTGGGGTGATAGCCTCGTCGTCTTTGCTGTCCAGAGAGACAAAAGTGCAGACAGAGTGCGCTTTGTAGGCCCTCACTGGTGAATTTTCTCGCTGGGCAGATTGCGTAGAGAACAGTATTGACGGAACGAACAAGTCGCTCCCATGCTCCCCCCATATGAGGAGCGGCTGGTGGATTAAATTTCCATTTGATGTTATCGAACGCCGGTTGCACGGCGTTGAAGTTGATCGTCTGCGTTTGTCACAGATAATCTTTTCGGCAGCTTTGAAGTTAGTGCCATTGTCGCTGTAAATTTCACTTGGGGTCCCGCGCCGATTGATAAAGTTTCGGATTCACATTATGCACGATGCAGTGTCCAGAGAGCACGCCTCTTCTATATGCACTGCCCGTATGGTTAGGCAGGTGAAAATAACGCCCCATCTTTTTTCGCTTCGCCGTTCTACAGCAACCAAGAAGGGCCCGAAGTAGTCGATACCGACGTAAGTGAAGGGACGTTGCTAGGCAGCCAGCCTGGCGATGGGCAAGGGAGCCATTTGCGGTGGAACAGGCATGGCGCTCTTATTTTTACAGCTTTGGGAAGACTTTGCATAACATCAACGCTCTCGTGGAAGACGGACGTGTTTTTTTTAAGCTCCCGCATTTTAACTGATTTTATAATTTTTTTTATTTTGTTTTATCGGTACCGCGATCGAAAATTATAATTATAACATTAAATCTAACCATATCACTCGTTTGCGTTTTTGTGTGTTTGTGGTAATAATTTTTAACAACCTTAATTCTGTTAAAACCTTTGTTGGTTTTTTTTTCCCCCTTCTTTTCTTTCTCTCTTTCCCACTGTTCACGCCACCGGGTGAACAGCAGTGAGCGGCGAAGAGCAGTGAGCGGTGAGGAGTGAGGAGGGTTTTTTTGATCCTCGGCATCTACGGTCACACCAGGAGGGGTGACTCGGTTTTTTCCAATGGGCACCGCCATTATTCTGAATCGAGCTTTTCACCCGAACACCCGTTCTTTTGCCTTTACGATTTGTCAATTTTTTCAACCCGAACCATTTCGTGTGTGTCGGGCTCTCTGTGAATATTTAATAAAACATAAGTTTATTTAACCGAAGTTTTCGCGCGTTTTTAATTCACCACCCGCTCACCATACCTGGAAGAAATTGGCACCCGCCAACTACTTGTATTTGATTTGGATCCTTCCGCCCCTCCACGAACATTGGTCCTTCGAGCCGGATATCCTTCCGTTCCTCCAGCTTGCATCGGCGGAATTCCTGATAAGTACAAAATTTCATTATTCATTTCATTTCCATACTACTAAAAGTGTGAGGTTTTCCCGCTTCTCCATAGCGACCTACACACTTTTACATATTGTATTTACATACCTGACCTGTTCCAAGGTTACATGGTAGTTCCTAATCCTTAGCGTGATTGTCCAACGTTCTCGTTTTACATTCCACGAGTATCCATTTTTTATTTATGTTTTTCCTCGCACTCGTCCAAATCATCACATGTACATGTATGTAATTTTCACAGCTGTTTGCCAAATCCGCGTAAAAGTTTAAAAAACAAAAAAAAAATTATTAAAGTGTTATAAAAACTAGGAAAAAATAATAATCAAAGTGTTCACAGCGTTTTCTTATGTGTTGGAATAATTACTTTTAATGCCAAACTTATTTCCGCACGCGCGTATCTACGTACATACATACATCGTCACCTATTGATGTACGCGCATATGTACATATCCATATACATATAATCCCTTCGCACATTTACCACGACACAAAAGGCAAAAAAAAAAAAAAAAAATATTCTTTTTTTAAATAGCACTTAACGTATGCATCGCGATTTCTTGCGCGTTCGAATTAGGTGCGAAATTAATTTCCTCACGCGCGTCTTTGGATACCGGTGCACTTGCTTACATACGTACATACCTAAATGCTTACATAGTCATTCATTGCACATACATATGTACATATCCACAACACATAATACATTTCGGTGTCGCGCATTGATTTAACACAACCCCACATCTAATTAAATTACAATTACTTACGTTTTTTTTGTTGTTGTGAACAACGCGTGTGCATACATATCTATATACTCACCTGTGTACTTATGCATGTACGTACATACATAGATCAAAGCATCTGTCCATATGCATTGATCGGTTGTTTTGTTTGCGCACAACACTCGCGGTGTGTAAAAGCGTTCTTTTGTTCTTGGTTTTTCCGCACAACCACAAAAAATTATTAACATAATTAAACAACAAAATCAAAAACCAAATATATAAACAGCGGCCGACAGCTGTTTTCGGAGTAGTGGTGACACGTGAGTCGAGTCGTGATATCGATAGGCGGCTCAAGCGCGCCAAATTCAAATCACATTATTTCCGATTCTCCTTTTTCGCCTAATTATATATCCGCCCATATTTATAAAATAATACATATATATTTTTTCCAGCACTGTCGTGCCCACATTTATATATCCGTCCAGATTTATAAATTATTTATATAATTTTTCCGGCCAACTTTTTGCGCTCATATATATATCCGCCCATATTTATAAATAAATACATATATATTTTTTCCAGCACTATCGGGTCCATATTTATATATCCGCCCATATTTATATTTTTCCAGAACTATCGGGCCCATATTTATATATCCGTCCATATTTATAAATTATATATATAATTTTTTTTGTTCGGCCAGTATTTTGCGCTCATATATATATCCGCCCATATTTATAAATAAACACATATAAATTTTTTCCAGCACTATCGGGCCCATATTTATATATCCGTTCATATTTAAAAAAAAAAAATATATTTTTTTTTCCGGCCAACCTTTTGCGCTCATATATATATCCGCCCATATTTCTAAATAAATACATATATATATTTTTTCCAGCACTATCGGGCACATATTTATATATCCGTCCATATTTATAAATTATATATACAATTTTTTCCGGCCATTATTCTGCGCACATATATATATCCAGATCCAGATTTATATAAAAACGTATTTTCTTTTTATCCTATACATCTTTATTTATATATTTCATCCGTGTTTTGTTTTATACGTACTCCCATCGGTAATTTTCAATCCGCATTCGTGCGTTCGTATATTATTCCGCATCTATCCCCATTAAAGGGGCTTCGTTTCCGAGCCACACGCGAGAAAATCCTCCCGCAATCCTGCGGTGCACAGTGAGGAAGTTCTTGCGTCCCCTGAGTATGTCCGTAAGGTCGTCCCCTGAGTATGTCCACGGAGCCGTCCAAGACTGCGCCGAAGTCCAACAGTCTTTCGTCTCCCTCTGCAACTCCGGAGAAGGTTCGGCCTCCGACAACTCCGGTGACCGTGAAGCGTACGGATATTTCGCGCAAGTTCTCGTCAATTCGCAGCCGCAGCGAATCCCCAAGGTCCCGTCCGTCTTCGTCCAGCTTACCTGAGGGTCGCAGATTCTCGGTTAAAGACTCGAGGGAACACAAAGGTCGTTCCAAGCTTTCAACCCAGACCCAGATTCCGCACGTTGTTGTGACGCACTGTTCTGACGCTCCCGTCACCCGATCCGTATCACAACAGCGTAGAGAACACTCCAGAATGTCCCTCTCCGATTTCGTTCTAGCGTGCGACGCATTGACTCTGTTTGAAGCTCGCGAGAGTGAAGCTCTAACTTCTGAAGTGCCCTTGTTTTCCATTAAAATGCACTTAGAGCAGCTCAAATCCCTTTGGTCAACTGTCGAGATGGAATACTCCCGTTGTCACAAGGCCTTGACAATCCAAGCCGACGAGGAAAGCTTGGCAAACATAAGCCACATCAAGGCGAAGCACGAATCCGCTTACGCGGCGTATGTGCGATGTGGGACGTTGTTCGGAGAACGCATCGAACAGCTCTCGGCACAGATGACGACTCTTAGGCGTCAGCCAACCGCTCCGTCGGGGCCACCGGGGCATAGAGTTCCTCCGTGTGAGGTAGAGACATTTGATGGCGACAGCCTAGCATGGCCCACATTCCGCGATTTGTTCGCCGCCATTTATATCGCCAATCCGTATTTGTCACAAGTGGAGAAGCTCTATCACTTGAACGCCAAGACGCGAGGGGAAGCGAGAACCATCGTGGCTAAGTCCCCCTGACGAATGAGGGTTTCCAGGCCGCGTGGGAGAACCTCACCGCACGGTACGAAAATAGCCGTCTGCTTGTCATGACTCAAGCCAGACAACTCCTTCAGATTCCCGCGGTGGCACAAGAATCGGGCAAATCCTTGCGAGAGCTGCAGACCGCGTTTCAAGGGTGTCTTACCGCACTTGAGCGGTCGGGTGTTAGTACTGAGAATTGGGATGTCTTACTTATCGCCATCTGCACTAGTAAATTGCCGAAGGCCACAATCCTCCTGTGGGAGCAATCAGTGCCCAATAAGACTGTCGTCTCAACGTGGTCCGATTTGAACCAATTTCTTACCGATCGGTATCGTGTCCTGGATGCCACCGAAGAACATAAGTCGGCCCCAAGTGTCCAAGCCATCCCCATTGGGCCCGCAAATCCTCTGCAACGATGAAGGTCCAAGCGTTTCCAGCGAAAGCTCAGCTCAAACCGGCGTCTTGCAAGCTGTGCCATCAAGAAAATCACCCAATACGGCTCTGCCCTAGTTTTCTTGATATGCCTGTTCAGAGGCGGTTGGAAACCATTAGACAGCAGGGACTTTGTCTGAACTGTTTTGCCCGCGGTCATCAAGTGAAGGGCTGCTCCAGTGCGCATAATTGCCATACCTGCAAGGAACGTCATCATACGCTGTTGCATCCTAGTGATGTGTCCGTGCCCTCGCCATCCGCTGCGCAAGTCCCACCATCCAGCGCCACAGAGCGTCCGTCCACGAGCGACCAGCTCACAAATGCTCAAAGTTATTTTTGCATCTACCCCAGGCAGAGGCCTTTTAGGCACTGCGATTGTCACTCTGCACCATCGTGGTGTGGATCATCATATTCGGGCGTTGATCGACTCGGGGGCCGATTCAACTTTTCTCTCCGAGCGTGTCTTCAGCATGGTCCAGCCCCCCTTCTACCCAGTAGACGCCGCGGTTACTGGCATGGGCCAGAGTGATGGAGGCTGCGCCGACAAGGTGTGTCTGCTAATGCTGTCTCCCCCGTGTGACAGATTGAACAAGATTGAGGTCTCCGCCCTGGTCGTATCCAAATTGTCAGGGGCCATTCCAACAGCTCCATTCCTTAATACGGTTCCGACGCAGTGCCTCGATCGCCCCCTGGCTGACCCGTACTACAACAAGCCCGCGCCTATTGACATGATCATCGGTGTAGACCTGTTTCCCCACATCCTCGGAGAACGGATCAAAAAGGATATCGGTGATTTTGTCGGGCTAGAAACCATATTTGGATGGGTTCTGTGTGGGGCTATCACTCATGACCCTCCGGTGTCTCGATCCGTTTTCGCGGCACAGACGCGAGTTAGTCCCGAAGCAAAACTTGATGTACTCCTCACCAAGTTTTGGGAGGTGGAAGACCTTCCCGCAAAGCCGGAAAAGGAGGATGACGCATTCTGCGAGCGGAACTTCCAGGAGACCACCCAAAGGGGAAAGGACGGCCGATATGTTGTGTCCCTACCGTTCAAAGGTCCGAATAGCGTTGACTTGGGTCACTCAAGACCGATCGCGCTGGCTCAATTCCTGCGGAATGAAGCACGCCTTCTCAAGGATCCAGTCCTAAAAACGCAGTACGATGCCATTATACAAGAGTACGAGGAATTGGGTCATATGATTCAGGGTGACGCCGCCTCAAGATGGGAAAAACTTCTATCTCCCCCATCATGCGGTGTTTAAGCCCGATAGCACCACCACTAAGGTACGCGTGGTATTTAACGCGTCGAGCCCCTCCACACAAGGCGTCAGCCTCAACGATGTCTTGCACACCGGTCCCACTCTTCAGGCCGACCTCACGCTTCAGGTACTGAAATGGCGGTTCTTTCAATTCGTTTTCAACGCCGACATAACGCAGATGTATCGACAAATCCGAGTCGATCCCAGGCATACCCCCTTTCAGCGGATCCTCTACCGAGACCGCTGCGGCAATATTCAGGATTACGAGTTACAAACTGTCACGTTTGGGGTTAACTGCGCGCCATTCTTGGCGATCCGAGTCCTTTTACAACTGGCACAAGACGTGCAAGCGATGTATCCTCAGGCGAGCGAAATCCTTCGGAACTACATGTATGTTGATGATGTCCTTGCCGGCGCTCACACTTAAGCCGACGCCCGTCTCGCCATACGAGAGCTTCAAGCGGCCCTCCAATCTGCGGGCTTCCCGCTTCGGAAGTGGACTTCCAATAAGAAGGAAGTACTTCAAGCCATTCCGAGAGAGCACCTGCTGCGAGAGGACTTTCTCGAGCTGGAAGACGCGAGCACTGCAAAAACCTTGGGTATTCGATGGCAAGCTGCTGAGGACGTCTTCTTCTTCACCGTGGCGGACCCCCCCTTGAAGGAGTCGATCTCCAAGAGGCAGGTTCTGTCCCATATCGCTAAGCTCTTTGACCCCGCTGGTTGGCTAGCCCCATTTGTCATCCGAGCGAAGATATTCATGCAGCAAATCTGGCTTACCGAACTGGGCTGGGATGATGTTCTGCCGCCTCTCCTGCTGCAGCAATGGCACGAATTCCTGCAGGATTACCCAGGCCTCAGTCGACTCCGCATTCCCCGTTGGCTAAACACCAGCGATAAGCTCTCGTGGGAGCTTCATGGCTTCTGTGACGCGTCACAGAAAGCGTATGGAGCGGCCCTATATGTGCGGGTTCGGTACGGCAATCAAGTAGACGTCCATTTACTAACGGCTAAGACCCGTGTAGCTCCAGTCAAAACAGTCTCGCTGCCTCGGCTGGAGTTGTGCGGAGCGGTTCTGCTAGCCGATCTCTGGGCGTCGATCGTTCCTGAACTCCCAATCCCGCCTGCAACCTCCCAGTTTTGGACCGACTCTACCATCGTGTTGGCTTGGCTCAATAAACCCCCGTGCAGTTGGTCCACCTTCGTGGCCAATCGGGTATCCAGGATCTCCGAAAGCACCAGTGGCCAAAGCTGGTCACATGTGCGCTCCGAGGACAACCCCGCTGATCTGGCGAGCCGTGGAGTCTCTGCGGCCGAGCTATCGGCCAGCAGCCTCTGGTGGCATGGGCCGGACTGGCTCCAGCGAGCCCCCCGAGTATTGGCCAACTCCCCATAACGAACTCCCAGACACCCAGCTGGAGCAACGGGTCCAGTGCCACACCACCGCGACCACCCTACTCGAGGACGTCAGCGAACGTTTCTCGAATTATGGTAGGGCACTACGAGTCATCGCGTACATCCTACGCTTCGCCACCAAGAGGATTTCGACGCCTTCCACGGTTCGCCTCACCAATGACGAACTTCTTTCCGCCGAGCGCGCCTTGATTCGGTCCTCTCAGCGGCGGGAATACCTCGCGGAGATACGGGCCCTGGGTGAAGGGCGACCCCTACCATCATCCAGCACTCTACTCAATCTGAACCCATTTGTCGACCAGCATGGGTTACTCCGCTCCTGCGGACGACTCCGGGACGCTGAATCCCTCCGATATGATGAACGTCACCCTATTCTCCTCCCCTATAGTACTCATTTCACTCGCCTGCTTGTCGAATTCGCCCACCGCATCACGTTGCATGGCGGCAATCAACTGATGGTGCGGTATTTGCGCACCAAATTCTGGATCCCACGGATAAAGAACATGGTAAAGTCCCACATCAAGGGGTGCAAGGTCTGCATCGTTCATCGTCGACGACTACAGACCCAGATGATGGGTGATCTCCCTCGAGAACGCATCACGTACTCCAGGCCCTTCACCCACACGGGCATTGACTTCGCAGGGCCGTTCGAGATCAAAAACTACACCGGGCGTGCGTGTCTCATAACTAAGGGTTATGTCTGCGTCTTTGTGTGTTTCAGCACGAAGGCAATCCATCTCGAGGCTACCTCCGACCTCACCACTGAAAGATTTCTTGCAGCCTTCTCTCGGTTTGTCGCACGGAGACAATGCCCACAGCGCATTTACTCCGACAACGGCAAAACCTTCGTAGGGGGCCTCAAAGGCGCTCGAAAAAGATTTCCTGAACGCCACCAAGCTTGAAATAATGAAGGCATTTCCCCAGCACATTTTATCCTGGCAGTTCATTCCGCCAAGCGCGCCCCATATGGGAGGACTGTGGGAAGCAGGGGTCAAAAGTTTTAAGACCCTGTTTTACAAGTCATCGTCCACTGTCAAATACACCTTTGAGGAACTTTCCACTCTCCTGTGTAGGATCGAAGCGTGCCTAAACTCCAGGCCAATCTCTCCCATGAGCGAGGACCCAGAGGATCTGCTGGCCCTAAGCCCGGGACACTTCCTGATTGGAGGACCACTCTTATCCATTGCGGAACCGGAAATTCTGGTCGAGCCTATGTCGCTGATCAACCGATGGCAGCGACTAAAGGCAATTCAGCAGGCTTTCTGCCGCCGCTGGAAGAGTGAGTACCTCAAGGAGCTTCACAAACGGAACAAGTGGAAATCACCGACTCGCAGCATCCAGACCGGCGACCTCGTGATCGTGTCCGAAGATCATCTCCCCTCCAACGAGTGGCGCTTAGGGCGAATTGAGCGCACTCTGCCCGGGGCTGACGGTCTCGTCCGAGTGGCTGATGTCACCACCGCGCGTGGGTCTATCCGAAGACCCGTAGCGAAGCTCATTCTGTTGCAAGACAGTTGGAGTCCTGAGTCTAAAACCTTATCGTGACTCCCAATCCCTCTATGTTTCCTCCGAATGTCCTCGTCTCCGTGCATGTTTCTCGTTCCCGTGCATAGACTAATCCACTCCCCCATACGTAATTTCTTTCGTTACAGTTCATTCAGCTCGCCCCTTCATAGCGACATGGCCCCCACGCGTCTGCCGCACCACCGCAGCAAACGAGCTCCACAGGGCACGAACGTGTACCGATGCCGGGTCTGTCGGGGGGTTCATGCACTCCGGCAGTGTCAGCGCTTCCTGAACCTCCGAGGGGAAAAGCGGCTTCGGGCGGTGCTCATCAATAAGTATTGTCCCAATAGCTTGGCACACGAGCATTCATCCGACGCGTGTCGGACTCGCCATGGTTGCCGACGATGCGGGCAAAGGCACCATACCCTGCTCCACATGGCCGACCAACCGCCGAGACAACGTGCCTCCGCCCGGCGTCGCAGGCAATCACCCCCCTCCGGGCGTGCTGCACCCCCGCTACAACCCCGTTCCCGATCATCGTCCGACCGCTCCGCTTCCCCAGAAGGCGCACCCGAGATTTCGCTGTCCTCCCTGCTCCACGCCAGGACGACGACTGTCCTGCCAACCGCAGTCCTCCGGTTGGGCAATGGCTCGAAATCCTTCGAGACCCGCGTCCTTCTTGATGCGTGTGCGGCTGAGAGCCGCATCAATCTCTCCTTTGCCCGGTCCCTGGGGTTAGCTGTGACCAAGGTCGTGGTCGACCAAGCCTGTACGGCCGTCCTCGAGTCGAGGTCCGACAAGACGTTCCGACGGAACGTTATATTCCGGGTCGAAGAGGACTTGCTCATCCGCACTCCCATCCGGGAAGTGGCGGCGCCGGTCCGAGAGAAGTTCGCCACCCTGATCCTGGCCGACCCCTATTTCTATCGGCCGGCGTCGGTATCCGTGGTGCTCGGGGCAGACCTCTATCCTGAGGTCATCCAACCAGGCTGTGTGCCCGGTCATAGCGGTACTCCCGCAGCCCAGAGCACCGTGTTCGGATGGGTCGTCTCCGGCTCCTGTGGGATCTAGGCGCTCCAGGACGTTGCCGTCCCCCATCCTTTATATGTCCAGGGTGGCAATTGCAACATGTTGCAAGGGGGGCGGTATGTTCACGCCACCGGGTGAACAGCAGTGAGCGGCGAAGAGCAGTGAGCGGTGAGGAGTGAGGAGGGTTTTTTTGATCCTCGGCATCTACGGTCACACCAGGAGGGGTGACTCGGTTTTTTCCAATGGGCACCGCCATTATTCTGAATCGAGCTTGTCACCCGAACACCCGTTCTTTTGCCTTTACGATTTGTCAATTTTTTCAACCCGAACCATTTCGTGTGTGTCGGGCTCTCTGTGAATATTTAATAAAACATAAGTTTATTTAACCGAAGTTTTCGCGCGTTTTTAATTCACCACCCGCTCACCGTAACTGGAAGAAATTGGCACCCGCCAACTACTTGTATTTGATTTGGATCATTCCGCCCCTCCACGAACACCCACCTTTTTTTTCTTTCTTGTAAATCACAAGCAACGCTCATTTGTTGTTGTCTTGCAATTTCTGTGAGTTCTTGTTGCAGTGTTTTTGTTTTTGTGATTTCTAGCTCCCGCGCTCGCGCTCTTTAACTTTTTTCGTTTTCGTTTCACTCGTCGCCGTTATTTGCGCTCATACTGCAGTCTGTTGTGTGTCTGTAATTTAGACTCTATAGTGCTCTCTTTATCTTTCAATATTTCGCTTTCTTATTATTTCTGGACCTCAGACCAATACATGTCTCATTTTTATTTGTTTGGTTGCTAATTCATCAAATTAACTCATAATGCCTGTCTGTTCGGTTAAAAATTGTTTGCAGCCCGCCTCACCCCTGAATAGTTTTATTTACTGTTGGTTGTGTAAAACTACAGTACATGTTAAGTGCGCCGGCTTTACATGCAGGGTAAAGGATCTTTTAGATCTAAAAAAGGGTCTCAAATGGGGATGTGAGTCATGCCGTATCGTGGAAGATGAAATGGAACTTTTCATGCGGCAAACAAAGGATAACCTGATGAGTCTGTCCGCCAATTTTCTTAAACTCTCGCAAGAGTTTAAAGCTGTCGAGTCACAGTTTAGTAGTTTAACGCTACTGACTGAGTCTCGAAAGCGTAAGAAGGCAGGAGAACAGACTTCTGATTTGTCCTTGTGTTTGCCGGTCTCCACATCGATTTCGGTTCCGACCCCCTCTCAACCAATGCCAACTTTAATTCCGCAGACGATGTCTGTAGTGTCCGTTTTGTCTGGGCAAGAATGGATTTTGCCGATAGGGATTCTAGTGATAGTAGTGCCGGAGTGCCACTTGTTGCAACTGATGCTACAATAAATGCGGTAGCTGATGCAATACCTGCAATGCCGAACTTGGTGGGAGTGCCACCTAAAAAACACATTTTTGTTTCGAGACTTCTCCCTGATGCTACATCGGATGATGTCATGGCCCACATTCGGGCTAAACTGAATGTCTCCAATATATCAATAGAAAAGTTCAAATTTTCATATTCTAGAGAAATTTCATCTTTTAAAATCAGTGTTCCAATTGAGTTCTTTGACTGCATTTGCAGTTCTAGCTTCTGGCCGAAAAGCTTAATTTTGAAGGAGTTTACATCCAGAAAAAGGAAGACACGGGGCCAAACAAGGATTCCTTCACCATCTATTCCTCTTTCTTCCTCATCTATTCCCACTCCTTCCTTATCTATTCCTTCTTCTACTCTATCAAAAACTAACAACTTCCTTCTCTGTCGGCTATCAGAACGTCAGAGGCCTTAATACTAAACTTACTAAACAATTAGTAGATAGTCTGGCTTTTGATTTTGACCTAATTGTTTTACTGAGACTTGGTTAAAACCTGACGTTTTTGACGCCACAGTTCTACCCTCTAAATTCAACTATTTTAGACGTGATCGTACTGATCGTAGGGGTGGTGGAGTTCTTATTGCTGTAGATTCCGCCCTATCATCGGGTCTGATAACAATACCTGTCGACAGGTGTCTCAACTACTATCGAATTTATATGCGTTAAGTTATCTTTTACTCGTTTTTCCATTTTTGTTACCTGTTCTTACATTCCGCCCCAATCGGAATGGCCAACATATTTACTACACTTAGATTCTATTAAATTTATACTTGAACTACTTTCTGACAGAGACTTATTAATTGTCCTTGGGGACTTTAACCTGCCCACTATGACTTGGTCAACAGTTAATGGTAGCAAAACGTTGCTGCCCTCTGGGTGTCATGATTTTATTGATGGTCTGCTTGAGCTTTCGTTGGCCCAGCTGAATTCGATTTCTAATACGTCTGGCAGATTTCTGGATCTGATTTTTACTTCTGATCCCAGCTTTTGTGAATTATCTAGAACTAGTCCAATGGTGTTACCAGAGGATAGTTATCATCCAACTTTAGAGTTATCTATTGAGTTTCCCAGCCGCGAGCCCATCTCCGAGTGTGATCCTATGGTACGCACCCGATGTTTTCTGAAGACTGACTTTGTCGCACTAAACAATGCCTTTCTTAATACCGATTGGACTAATTTATACACTTGTACGGATATGAATTCCGCCATTTCTTTATTTCCCAGCCGCGACTTTGTTGCCGATTTTTGAAGACTGATTTGTCCACTAAACAATGCCTTTCTTTACCGATTGAATTCCGCCATTTCTTTATTTTATACCACTGTTGACTCGATCTTTAACGACGTGTACCCTTAGTGTCTCCTGTGGTGACGCAAAAATTACCATGGCTTACGCGGGGGCTGTCAAAACTGAAGAATCTTAAGTCTAGGTATTACAAAAAATATAAAGTCACGGGTCTATCATCGGATCTGTCTCGTTACTTGGTTGCTAAATCGAATTTTATTGTTTCTAATTCTAAATGCTATAATAATTACTTACAACGTTGCAAATTGCAATTCTCCGAAAATCCTAAAGAGTTCTATAGTTTCGTGAACTCAAAGCTGAAATTCTATCTCCCTTCCATCGTTTGCAGTTTTTAATAATGATTCGGCCTCTTCTGATCAATCTATTTCTAATTTATTTGCTAACTTCTTCTCGACTACGTACATATCTACTAAGTACAACTCTAGTCAGATATATCCATATCCTATAACGAAATCCAACTGTATTCTCAATCCTATTATAACGCAAAGTTCGGTAGCTAAGGAACTAATGACGATTAAGCCGGTATACTCACCGGGCCCAGATGGTATTCCCGCTTGTGTCCTGAGGTTCTGTGCGGAGTCATTGTGCTCGCCTTTACTTAAGCTTTTTGAGTTGTCCGTTACACTGTCCGAGTTTCCACCTATATGGAAGGATTCGTTTATTTTACCTCTTCAGAAATGTGGCAATAAATCCGACGTCACTAATTACAGAGGAATTTCTAAATTGTCAGCGATACCTAAACTGTTTGAGAAAATTATGACGTCTCAAATACAGCATTTATGTAAATCTATTTTTTCGCCATACCAGCATGGGTTTGTCAAGAATAGGTCTACCACAACTAACCTTTTACAGTTTACATCTTTTGTAATCCAAGGTTTTAAGAAACAAAAGCAAACTGATGTTATATATACGGATTTCAGTAAGGCTTTCGATTCGGTAAACCATGCCTTACTATTACATAAGCTGAATTTAGTTGGCTTTCCGGATGCTCTGCTTGCTTAGATTTCACAATATCTAAGCAATAGGAGGCAGAGGGTTCTAAATTTTTAGGTCCTCTCTTTCTAAGATCATTTGTGTTGAATCAGGAGTCCCACAGGGCAGTCACCTTGGCCCATTGTTATTTACCATTTTTATTAATGATTTCCCCACCGTTCTTTTAAATTCCAGAGTTCTTATGTATGCCGATGATGTAAAAATCGCTAATCGCATCGTAGACTCTCTCTCATGTCATACCTTGCAAGCTGACCTGAATGCTTTTCAGGGGTGGTGTAGGACTAACTTGTTATCTCTAAACTGTTCTAAGTGCAAAGTTATGTCTTTTTATCGAGGTTCTCCCCAATTAACGAGTTACTTTTTAAATAATTTCCCATTAGAAAAAATTAATAATACTTCCTTGGTTGTAAAAGATTTAGGGATCTTAATCGACCACAAACTTAGTTTTAATCAGCATAGATCGACTACTGTTAGTAGGGCTAAAAGTGTTATTGGCTTTGTAAAGCGCTGGTCGAAGGAGTTCAAGGATCCATATACTACCAAAATACTTTTTACTTCTTTAGTCCGTCCCATATTAGAATATGGATCTATTGTTTGGTCTCCTCAATATGAGTTTTATCAAAACAAATTAGAATCTGTACAAAAACAGTTTTTACTCTTTGCCTTTCGTGATTTGCGCTGGGATCCAACTGTACAACTTCCATCTTATTCTAGTCGACTTCAGTTAATTAACCTTCCTTCTTTAACTAATCGTAGAACAATGCTTGGTGTAACTTTTCTTTACCAACTTTTGAATGGTGAGATTGACTCTTCTGAGCTGTTGAGCCAAATTAACATTTCTGTTCCATCTAGAAGGACCCGCAATTACACACCGCTTATACTTCCCACTTGTACAACTAACTTTTCTCTGCATGAAGCTTTTCGTATACTATGTAGTGACTACAACAGACTTTGGCACGTTATCGGTTCCGAAACATCGCTTCCGGGTATAAAAACTGCGATCTTGTCCTTCCTCGCTCGAAATTAGTTGTAATCATCTTTATTTTGACCTATCCTGTTTTCTTTTTATATGTAACCTATTATCTCACTACATTTAATATTTTCTATTTCTTTAGTTTAATTTATGTTTATATATGTAATACGCCTATGCCCTTAGGTCGGAGTGGGTAGAGGTTGTAACCTTAACTTTACTTAGGGTCATTCGTAACAGGCCCGGGCCTGGTGTCATATGGGCCACTTGTTCGTACTGAGCGTTGTACGACTACGTCTATTGAAAAAAAAAGACTCGTAGGCGTGGTATGTAAAACATGCCTCGAATCCTGTTAATACACGTCTCATGGGATGTGTGGTGCATTTCCTGATGATACCAGTTCACTATGAGCGGAGTAATGTGGTGCCCATATGGGAGCAGTATTTGGTTTTGGCCGTTTAGGTTTTCTGCTCTCCCTCGGGCAGGAGCTGGTTTTCAATCTAGGAAGATATTCAAACATATGAGTTTAGAATTTGTTTTTAAAGGTTTACCTCTCGTTAAGTTGCGAATTTCTGGGTTGAATTCAGATGACTGCGCATGCCGCAGTAGGAGTGTGCGTGCCTGCTGAATCATCTCGTAAGACACCTCTGTAGGTGGCGATGCCTTCTTTTGTTTCGCTTTCAGTTTCTCAATATAGAGAACAAAGCGCGCTAAAGCTCGATATAGCCTGCGCCAGTCGGAAAAATATTCCGCGTTAAGTTTTAGCTCCATCGGCGCATTGTCGATGAAGAGTATGTTGTGCCTGACTTCAGCATTGTTTGGTGGCCCCAAATCATCGCATTTTGGCCACTCGTGTTGATCCTGCAACAAATAGTCTGGACCGTGTAGCCAAGTTTTATATTTATTGGCGTTGTTTTTTTTTAGTAGCAAGATCTGCATTTCGACCACGCTGTGCATGACGAATTGCTGAAACTTTCGTGGATCCATACGAACCCATTTGAGAACAGTTTTGAGTCGGACCAATAACAACTCGAATTAATTGACAAACTTGGATTGTGTTGGATTCGGTTACTCAGCTTTGCTCCGATAACTGCGGCCTGCAGTTCCATCCTTTGTATAGATAGTGGACTCAACGGTGCCACGTTCGCCTTGGAGGCCACGAAGCTAAGGTAGCAGACTGCTGTGTATGCCAATTCGCTGGCGTCAACGAACTGTGGGTCATTATGGATTTGATCGCTGCTGTTGAAATAACATCTCGGGATGGTCAATCCGGCGATTGTTGTAAGGATCCGTTTCCATCGTATCCATTTGGGTAACAATGCGTCGGGCAAACCAGTATCCCAGCCAATGCCGCTTCTCCAGACTTCTTGCAATAGGATTTTCAGCTCTATTGTAAAGCATGAGATGAAGCCGAGTGGGTCGTACATTGACATAAGTACTTGCAAGAGTTCGCGTTTGGTTGGTGTTTTGTCGCTGTCCAAAACGTTGCGCTTCAGCCTGGCGAACTTGCAGATGAATGTGAATACGTCGGAGTTCGGCACCCAATATAGGGAGCAGCGAATCGCTCTTTAGTATTCGGAGGACCTCCTTTGAGTTCGAAGACCAATTGCGTATGTGGAAACCACCTGCTGCATGGATATCTCTGACTTGAGTTGCGATCTTTCCGACATCCACGTAGTCGTCGCCACTGTATATAAAATCATACACGTAGTGATAGTCCTTCACGGCTTGTGCTGCTTGAGGGTACTGTTGGCAGAATCGATCTGCATTTTTGTCGCGAATATAGTGTGCAATGCAGGGTGCGCAATTGATTCCGAAAGTAGACATTAGGCTCTTGCTTCTCGGATTTGCTGTCGAACCACAGAAACCTTTGCGCATGGGTGTCTGCTGGTCTCACTCGGATCTGGTGGAACATCTCGGCAATATCACCACAGATCGCCACTCGTACCACGTCTTTGGCGAGAGCCCTTATGTCAATAGACTGTACAGGTAGATCCAGGTTATCTACACTGTGAACCTCTTCCAAGTAGAATTGATTGCCATTATGTGGATTGGCAACCGTAAGCGTGACACGTTCCGATGCATTTTCTTTGCATGTTGTATCGTTGGTCCATTTTAGGCACAGTGGATCTGGAACGCCTTTTAAGCCGAGCTGCTTAAAGACCTTGTTGTCGATGAGCGTTAGTGCCGATCGCTCATCTAGAAATGCAAAAGTGTTAGTGACTTTCGTTTTATTAATGATTTGTATTGGAATGACACGGAAATATGTTGATGTTTTCTTCGGCAGCCTCGTATGCCGCAAACCTTCTCACGTTGGCACTTTTGATGATGACGGTTTAGGCATTGTTGGCAGAGCTTGTGATTTTTCAGAAAAGACATCTTTTGGTGATGTGGCGTGGCTTTGAACGATGGGCAGCTGTGTATTTTGTGCCCGGGTTCGTTACATACGACGGACGTAATTTCCTTGACCTGCTCTTTAGGTGCCTCTGTGTGATGATTTAGTCTTCCGCTCTTCTTATGGTAAAGCGGCGATGTTACCTGGCTTGCTGCTTCAGCTATTTCGTAGATCCATTCGCTAAAAGATTCCATTGATGGTATCTTAGTGTCTTTGGGAAACATTGCCCACTGCAGCTTCAGTTGTGTGGGGATTTTTTCTAGTAGCTGTTGTACGAGCATTGGGTTCTGTAACCTGTGAGTCCACATGCTTCCATCGTTGAGTAGATGTTTCGTACACACAGTGGTTCAAGCTTATCTTTTATTGCGGGTAGTTGCCGCGCTTTTTCCAGTAAATTGTGCAAAATATGCTCTGGCCGACCGAAACACATACGTAATGTTTGTATGATTTCAGCGACCATTGCTGGTAAAAGGAGTTTAGGCTAGCTTGCAGCCCTAAGATTTTTCGTATACCAGGATTTCCGTACTTGTCTGAAAATTACTGTAGAATCCAGTTCTGAGGATTGCCATCAAATGTTGGAAGCTCTTTCGGTATCGCTTGGTATTGCTGTGTTTAGGTCTACGTTAATTCGCACTTTATTTTCTGGATAGTACGATGCAGCCCTGTTTTGAATATTCGTAAAATTCCAGGGTGCCATCGACGTAGCACTTAGGTGCGGTGGTTCGCGTGCCGTAGCACGCGTGTTGTTTGAGGTTAGGAACGGCAGCTGCGGTGCCTCGTGATCGTAATGCCACGTGTCACGCACAGCTGAGTATGTGACCATCGCTTTTTGTTTGGCAGAAGTAAAAATAGGAACAGCTGTCCTAGCTGCGTCCTGGAATATTTTTGGCGGGCATAGTCCAAAGTCCCGATCCGGTTCTTGTAGCGGCCCCGTTGGTTTTGCTGGTGACAAAGTAGCCTGAGGTTCGCCTGCTCGTGTGGTATATCCGAGGTTCTGCAATGCGTTGCTCAATATGGTTGTGATGACTTCCGTAGACACGTTGACGCAGTCGCAGTTCCAGCTGTTCTCAGAATTCTCCTCCAACGCAGTCGAAATGATACCAGGAACAGTATCGATTGCATTGCATGATTGCATGAGGTCATTGTCTTCCTGCCTGCATGTACGGTGTATGTGGTTTTGAAGACTGGTTTATAGCCGCTTGCTGATCCTAGTAGTAGGTGGTTTGGGGTGATAGCCTCGTCGTCTTTGCTGTGCAGAGAGCTTAGTGCGCTTTGTAGGCCCTCACTGGTGAATTTTCTCGCTGGGCAGATTGCGTAGAGAACAGCATTGACAGAACGAACAAGTCGCTCCCATGCTCCCCCCATATGAGGAGCGGCTGGTGGATTAAATTTCCATTTGATGTTATCGAACGCCGGTTGCACGGCGTTGAAGTTGATCGTCTGCGTTTGTCACAGATAATCTTTTCGGCAGCTTTGAAGTTAGTGCCATTGTCGCTGTAAATTTCACTTGGGCTCCCGCGCCGATTGATAAAGTTTCGGATTCACATTATGCACGATGCAGTGTCCAGAGAGCACGCCAGTTCCATATGCACTGCCCGTATGGTTAGGCAGGCGAAAATGACTCCCCATCTTTTTTCGCTTCGCCGTTCTACAGCAACCAAGAAGGGCCCCGAAAGTAGTCGATACCGACGTAAGTGAAGGGACGTTGGTAGGCAGCCAGCCTGGCGATGGGAAGGGAGCCATTTGCGGTGGAACAGGCATGGCGCTCTCATTTTTTCAGCTTTGGCAAGACTTCCGCATGCCTTTGTATAAGACTCGTAGGCGTGGTATGTAAAACATGCCTCGAATCCTGTTAATACACGTCTCATGGGATGTGTGGTGCATTTGGTTTTGGCCGTTTAGGTTTTCTGCTCTCCCTCGGGCAGGAGCTGGTTTTAATCTAGGAAGATATTCAAACATATGAGTTTAGAATTTGTTTTTAAAGGTTTACCTCTCGTTAAGTTGCGAATTTCTGGGTTGAATTCAGATGACTGCGCATGCCGCAGTAGGAGTGTGCGTGTCTGCTGAATCATCTCGTAAGACACCTCTGTAGGTGGCGATGCCTTCTTTTGTTTCGCTTTCAGTTTCTCAATATAGAGAACAAAGCGCGCTAAAGCTCGATATAGCCTGCGCCAGTCGGAAAAATATTCCGCGTTAAGTTTTAGCTCCATCGGCGCATTGTCAATGAAGAGTATGTTGTGCCTGACTTCAGCATTGTTTGATGGCCCCAAATCATCGCATTTTGGCCACTCGTGTTGATCCTGCAAAAATAGTCTGGACCGTGTAGCCAAGTTAAATATTTTTTTTTTTTTTTTTTTGAGTAGCAAGATCTGCATTTCGACCACGCGGTGCATGACGAATTGCTGAAACTTTCGTGGATCCATACGAAGCCATTTGAGAACAGTTTTTGAGTCGGACCAATAACAACTCGAATTAATTGACAAACTTGGATTGTGTTGGATTCGGTTACTCAGCTTTGCTCCGATAACTGCGGCCTGCAGTTCCATCCTTGGTATAGATAGTGGACTCAACGGTGCCACGTTCGCCTTTGAGGCCACGAAGCTAAGGTAGCAGACTGCTGATTATGCCAATTCGCTGGCGTCAACGAACGTGTGGGTCATTATGGATTTGATCGCTGCTGTTGAAATAACATCTCGGGATGGTCAATCCGGCGATTGTTGTAAGGATCCGTTTCCATCGTATCCATTTCGGTAACAATGCGTCGGGCAAACCAGTATCCCAGCCAATGCCGCTTCTCCAGACTTCTTGCAATAGGATTTTCAGCTCTATTGTAAAGCATGAGATGAAGCCGAGTGGGTCGTACATTGACATAAGTACTTGCAAGAGTTCGCGTTTGGTTGGTGTTTTGTCGCTGTCCAAAACGTTGCGCTTCAGCCTGGCGAACTTGCAGATGAATGTGAATACGTCGGAGTTCGGCACCCAATATAGGGAGCAGCGAATCGCTCTTCAGTATTCGGAGGACCTCCTTTGAGCTCGAAGACCAATTGCGTATGTGGAAACCACCTGCTGCATGGATATCTCTGACTTGAGTTGCGATCTTTCCGACATCCACGTAGTCGTCGCCACTGTATATAAAATCATCCACGTAGTGATAGTCCGTCACGGCTTGTGCTGCTTGAGGGTACTGTTGGCAGAATCGATCTGCATTTTTGTCGCGAATAAAGTGTGCAATGCAGGGTGCGCAATTGATTCCGAAAGTAGACATTAGGCTCTTGCTTCTCGGATTTGCTGTCGAACCACAGAAACCTTTGCGCATGGGTGTCTGCTGGTCTCACTCGGATCTGGTGGAACATCTCGGCAATATCACCACAGATCGCCACTCGTACCACGTCTTTGTCGAGAGCCCTTATGTCAATAGACTGTACGGGTAGATCCAGGTTATCTACACTGTGAACCTCTTCCAAGTAGAATTGATTGCCATTATGGGGATTGGCAACCGTAAGCGTGACACGTTCCGATGCATTTTCTATGCATGTTGTATCGTTGGTCCATTTTATGCACAGTGGATCTGGAACGCCTTTTAAGCCGAGCTGCTTAAAGACCTTGTTGTCGATGAGCGTTAGTGCCGATCGCTCATCTAGAAATGCAAAATATGTTGATGTTTTCTTCGGCAGCCTCGTATGCCGCAAACCTTCTCACGTTGGCACTTTTGATGATGACGGTTTAGGCATTGTTGGCAGAGCTTGTGATTTTTCAGAAAAGACATCTTTTGTTGATGTGGCGTGGCTTTGAACGATGGGCAGCTGTGTATTTTGTGCCCGGGTTCGTTACATACGACGGACGTAATTTCCTTGACCTGCTCTTTAGGTGCCTCTGTGTGATGATTTAGTCTTCCGCTCTTCTTATGGTAAAGCGGCGATGTTACCTGGCTTGCTGCTTCAGCTATTTCGTAGATCCATTCGCTAAAAGATTCCATTGATGGTATCTTAGTGTCTTTGGGAAACATTGCCCACTGCAGCTTTAGTTGTGTGGGGATTTTTTCTAGTAGCTCTTATTCGAGCATTGGGTTCTGTAACCTGTGAGTCCACATGCTTCCATCGTTTAGTAGATGTTTCGTACACACAGTGGTTCAAGCTTATCTTTTATTGCGGGTAGTTGCCGCACTTTTTCCAGTAAATTGTGCAAAATATGCTCTGGCCGACCGAAACACATACGTAATGTTTGTATGATTTCAGCGACCATTGCTGATAAAAGGAGTTTAGGCTAGCTTGCAGCCGCTTAAGATTTTCTGCATTCGTATACCCAGCGATTTCCGTACTTGTCTGAAAACTACTGTAGAATCCAGTTCTGAGGATTGCCATCAAATGTTGGAAGCTCTTTCGGTATCGCTTGGTATTGCTGTGTTTAGGTCTACGTCCATTCGCACTTTATTTTCTGGATAGTACGATGCAGCCCTGTTTTGAATATTCGTAAAATTCCAGGGTGCCATCGGCGTAGCACTTAGGTGCGGTGGTTCGCGTGCCGTAGCACGCGTGTTGTTTGAGGTTAGGAACGGCAGGATGCAACGGTTAATTTCCCAGCACGTAGGCTGGCGCTTAAGTATAAGCATGAAAATGAAAGAGAATGAGTGATATGGGTTAACCCATTGGTGGCTGCGTCGGGTCTGCTGGGCAGTTAGCGGATTTCGGCGGCAACATTCCCCCCCCCCAGTAAAAGCTGCTCTCTTTAGGGGGTTGCTTTGCTCCATTACAGCCGACGTCTAGTCTATACAGCTATTTTAGCCAGGGGCCGTTCAAGAGTCCCGTTGGCGGTTCTGATGATCACTCGACGCACCTGGTTGTCTTTGGCCAGGATTGTTTGCTCGACTATACCTTTTGGCCATCTATTTCGGGGCAGAGTCTCGTCCAATATTACAACGACGTCTCCAGCTGCTATTGGTGGTCACTTCGTAAACCATTTTCCTGCTACGTATTCGCGTACCCATCGTCGCCAGAATTCTTGTACAGCTTGCCACATGTGCTGTACGGTGTATGTGGTTTTGAAGACTGGTTTATAGCCGCTTGCTGATCCTAGTAGTAGGTGGTCTGGGGTGATAGCCTCGTCGTCTTTGCTGTCCAGAGAGACAAAAGTGCAGACAGAGTGCGCTTTGTAGGCCCTCACTGGTGAATTTTCTCGCTGGGCAGATTGCGTAGAGAACAGTATTGACGAAACGAACAAGTCGCTCCCATGCTCCCCTCATATGAGGAGCGGCTGGTGGATTAAATTTCCATTTGATGTTATCGAACGCCGGTTGCACGGCGTTGAAGTTGATCGTCTGCGTTTGTCACAGATAATCTTTTCGGCAGCTTTGAAGTTAGTGCCATTGTCGCTGTAAATTTCACTTGGGCTCCCGCGCCGATTGATAAAGTTTCGGATTCACATTATGCACGATGCAGTGTCCAGAGAGCACGCCAGTTCTATTTATAAGTTCCTAATCTTTTGGCTAAAATAACACAAATTTGCAGGGCTAAGTTTTATAGAAATCATTTCCTCCTAAATAATTATTTTTATTGCCTCTAGAGTGGAGGAAAGTGATAGCAGCTCGAATGATTGGTCAATGGAAGTCACTCATATTGCTCGTACACCGTAAGTCCTGCTCTTATTAATTAGAAAACTGTACTGATTCTATGATTTAAACTAGAGAACGCCATCGTTTAATCGAATCACAAGTGATAGAAGCAAATTCCAACGATTTTGACATGGAAGTCGAAGATGATAGGAACAACGCAAGGAACGAAAGCAGCGATCCGGAATGAGTACTGGTGGTTCCTCTGAACTTAGTGATCAGCATGATCAGAAAGGCTCTTTGGCCTCATATTTGCAAATATCATCAAGCAATTCTGATTCTGATGTAACTATTGGGGAAAAGACTGGATCTGAAACGAAGAAATTACCAACAACACCGATATCCTCGCCTTTAGCAATTGGTAAATCGTTCTTGCCACGCACGCGAATTAAGATTGAGTCTGTTCTGGTTGAGTGTTAAATCAAGACTGCTTTATTGAATAAAATCATATTCTGGTTTGGCTTACATCTAAGTGTTTATAATGTTTTCTTCTGGTCACTTTTCTTGTGACACTCTATGTTTAGGGAAACTGTCACTTATCTTGTGACACTCTATGTTTAGGGAAACTGTCACTTATCTTGTGACTCTCTATGTTTAATGGAATGGTATTGTTTATGTTTACATTAATGTGGAGTGTAGACCTCTTGGGTCGGCTGTTATAGGAAGTGTTGCTAATGGCATAACTCCTCCCCTCTGAGAGTATGAATTCTCCTGAATTCTGTTTACATTAATGTTTATATTTTTCTTTTTACAGTATATATGTATATAAATGGATAAACATATAATAATAATAATAATAAAAAGTGTTAAAAATATGCCATTTGTCATTTTCTTTTCGTATTTAAGTTCTGTGATTTCTTTTAAATTGTCAAAATTATCTATTGTTACATGATCAAAGTTAATTGTGTTTTTATAAGTTTGATTCAATAGTTCTGTTGGATAAAAAAATTTTTCGTGAAATTCTGTTTTTTCGTTAAAAAATATTTCATTTAGAATTTGAATTTTACAGTTACCGAATTGAATTAAGTTACTTCCCTTAAGTATAATATTTCTTTTATCGCAATTTTGATATATTTTTGTATTCTTGGCATTTTTGATTATAATTGTATCATCGTCAATTTCTTCGATACTCGTTATATTGTTGAATATAAATTTGCAATTATTATTAATGGTACAACTTTTACTTAATTTTAATTCTTTTAAAATTTTGTTGGGTTCATATGTAAATGTTTTATTATTTTTTTCTACAATTAACTGATTTTCTTGGTCTATTTGTATATAATCTATATTTGGTATAGGAATAATTAACTTGACATCTATGGTTATAAATGATTTTGGGATTTTAATTGCGATTATGATGCAATTATTCTTATATTTTAAAATGCCCATACGGATTAGCTTTAATTTATAAAAATCAATGTCAAATTTATTTATTTCCTCTTCTGATAAAATTTCTGGTACGATTATATTATTTTTTGCTGATGCTATGTTTTCCTGAATATAATTTATTTTGAATTCTATATTTTTTAATTTCCCCATTTGGTCATTATGAAGTATTTTCATTTCTATTTCTTGATTTTGATTGTCCATGCTTGTAAGTATGTCCTTGATTATTGTTCTGTCTTGTTTAATTGTTTCTGCTAAGTTGTGTATTGTTTTATTAAAATGTGTATTTATAACAATTTGTTGGTTCATGTCTTGTATAATATTATGGTTGTTTTGGTCAATATTGTTAAGGTGATCTAAAATATCTGTTCTATCTTCATCATCCATAATTCCAAAAAGCCATTTGTATGTTGTTCCTACAATATTTAACATTCCTCTTTTTATTCTGTTGTTTGGGGTTATGGATTTTATTTTAGCTCTAATTAGATTTATTTCGGCTAATAGCTCCTTTTTTTCCTGTGATGTTAAAATTTTTAATGTTTGTCTCCATTTGATTTATTATATTACTTAAAGGGTCGATATTAATAATGTGTAGTATAATTACTGTTTCATTAACTATTTCCGTGGAATAAGTTTGTATAGGTGCATATCCTGCATTTGATTGAATTGGTTCAATTTGTAATCTGCCTTGAACACACATTATAACGTAAAAAATTATGAAAATCTGAGGATAAGAGAAAAAAAAATTTTTTGTTTCAAGGATGTCAATCTGTATTTTGTTGGAAATTAATTTTTTCCTGCTTTGACGGTCTTTTTATATTACATGGATGAATATTATTTAATGTTGTAATTCTAAAATAAGGTTCATCCTTATGCCTAACTCGTTTATAGTTTTTAATTGGTCCTTCCTGTCTTTCCTCCTCATAATCTTCTCTTGTATTATTTTGTTTGCTTAAAATTTTTTCTTTGTGCTTGATAATAGTGTTTTTTAGTTTTTCCTCATCTTCTATGTTTTTTGCATAATTTGGTGTACATTTTATTGTAGAGTGATAACGGTTATTATAAGCTGTTATTGCTAATTGCATTTTGGATGAAATTGATAAATCATCATCTATTCCTGCTATTATTTCAATGAGAGTAGAATGTAGTCTTTCTATGTCTGCATTTCCTGTATGTGAATTTGGCTTTGTATAATGGATTTCTATTTGTTCTTGGTTTAAGTATTGTTTTATCTGTTCTGATCGAAATTCATTATCCATTATTATTTTATGTGGCTTATTGAATTTGGCAAAGTGTTCAATCATAATTTCCATTTTAGTTTTCCAGTTTCTATCTGTTATATTATAAGCGACTGCGAATTTTGTGAGCTTGTCTATGATTGTAACAAACGATTTATGTTTTATATGAAATATGTCTAAATGTATAATTTGATTTTTAACATCCGGTGTTTCTGTGAATTGAAACTTAGGTTTGATTGGTTCTCTGTCATATTTAATTTCCTTACATTTTTTACAATTTGAAATTATCAACTGAATATGATCTCTTAGCTTTCGAAAATATATTTTGTTCTTTAACGAATTAAAAGCTTCATTTATTCCGCTATGTAATGAATCTTTGGTGTGGTAAATAGCTATTTGTTTGTGTAACTCTTCCTCGCTTGAAATTTCCTGAGCTCTCTTAGTACATTTAAAAAATTTTATATTATTACAGTGTGAAAAAATGTTCATTAAGATACATTGTATATTATAATATTCTGAGTCTGGAACTTCTGAAAAAATTCCTACTGTTCCTTTATTTATATTATTTTGCATTTTGATTTCGATTTCAATTTCTGTTTCTGCTGGGCTTACTTCTATTATTTTTCTACCATGCTGAATATTAATATTGTCCGTTGTTGTATAAGTTACTATTATCTGAGTTTTATATTTGTTTACAATATCGTCTTTTATATAGAAATTTGTAAATCCTCCTTCCTCTGCTGAATGCTGTGTATCTGATAGTTCAAAGTTTGACTCATTTGTTTTATCCTTGTTTATTAGTTCAGCTGTTTCCTGTCTACTTAAAAAATCTGCCACTTTATTGTCTTTTCCTTTCAAATATATTATGTCATAATCAAATTCTTGTAATTTTAAAATCCATCTTTGGTGTCTTGCTGTCATTTCTTTCCCTTTGTATTTTGAGTTTAGATATTTTATCGGAGCATGATCTGTTCTAATTTGGAATTTATTACCTATCAAATAGTGTCTAAAATAGTTTACTGCATGTATAATGGATAAAAATTCTTTATCAATTGTACTGTAATTTTTTTCGTGTTTATTTAAAGTTCTTGAAAGGAATGCAACTGGTTGCTCTTGTTGAGACAATACTGCACCTATTGCGAAGTCACTGGCATCTGTTGTAATGGTAAATGGTTTATCAAACTCTGGATATTTTAAGATTGGATGTGAGCTTATAAGTGTTTTAAGGTTTTCAAAGGCATCTATAAACTGTGGGTCATTTGTATTAATTTGTGTGCCTTTTTGTAAATATCTGATCATTGGGTAAGCTATTTTGGAATAGTCCTTAATAAATTTTCTGTAAAATCCTGTCATACCAAGAAATCCTTTCAATTGCTTTTCTGTTTTAGGTAGCTGCATTGCTTTTATTGCTTCTATTTTATGTGGATTGGGTTTAATCCCTTCCTTTGTGAGAATGTGTCCTAAATATTCAGTATATTGTTTCATGAAGGAACATTTGTCTGGTTGAATTTTTTAAGTTATGATTTCTAAGTATTTTGAAAATATTTTCTAAAGCAATCTTATGTTCCTCAAGTGTTGTTGAAAATATCAAAATATCGTCCATGTATACAACACAACTTTTGTTTATATAATCCCTCAGTATTTCATTCATTAAACGTTGAAATGTGGCTGGGGCATTTTTTAACCCAAAAGGCATTCTAACATATTCATATAAACCCATTGGTGAAATGAATGCTGTTTTCTCTATATCTTCTTCTGCCATTAAAATTTGGTGATAGCCTTTTGCTAAATCTAATGTAGTAAAATATTGGGCTTTACCGAGTTTGTCTAAAACAGCGTCCATGATAGGTATTGGGTACTTATCTGGAACGGTTACTTGGTTTAAACGCCTATAGTCTACACAAATACGATACCTTTGAATTCCAGAGCTATCTCTTTTTTTAGGTATGACACATATTGGAGAACTATATTTGCTTTTGCTTTTTCTTATAATTCCATTGTTTTCCATGTAAATTATTTGTTTCTTTATTTCTTCTTCATATTTTGGGGAGACCCGATAGAGTTTTGAATTAATAGGTTGGTCTGTAGTAGTTTTTATGCTATGAACTATAGTATTAGTATTGGTTAAGTGATCCCCTTCTTTGAAACATAACTTTTCGTACTTTTTTGAAAGATTTCTTATTATTTGTTCTTCCTCAGTATTGAGTTCTTTTAACTTAAGATCATCAATTTCACTTACTTCCATTACACAAACATCTTCTGATTGTTTGGAAAGGAATGGAATTTCGACCCCATTGTTAAGTTTAATAATTTTGTTTTGAAAATCAATATTTGCAAAATTCCTTTGAATGAAGTCCATGCCCAATAGAAAATCATATGATTTTTCCAGGGGCATAGCCACCCATTTTGTTCTTGCATAATTTATATATTTAAACTCCCTTGGCACTTTTGTTTTCACTAAGTAACTGTCACTTTCTATTTTTCCCTTTATCGTATGTATGGTTTTTGAATATTTTTCAATTATTTTGTATTTGGAATTATGTACATTAGTTGTGTTTAAAATGCTTATGGTTGATCCTGTATCTACTAAAATAATATAAGTATCTTCCTCTATTGTTCCTTTTATAAAAATTTTTTTTTCATCCAAGGCTAGTTGGTAAAAAACTCTTGATTATCTGTGCTGTTTACTACTTCCTCATTTATATTATCTACACTCATTGCTTCTGCTGGTGGTTGCTGATAGTTTTGTGGTTGCTGATAATTTTGATTTTGTCTTACGTTCTGACTCTGTTGTCTATTCGGATTTTGATACTGTCTAATATTTTTACTCTGTTGTCTATTGGGATTTTGAGACTGTTTTACATTTTGACTCTGTTCAGTATTTTGGTTTGTATTTTTATTAGTTGTCTGTTTGTTATATGTACTATGGTCATTGTCATTTTTGGTTAATAATAGTTTTTTATTTAAATTTCCATAATTCAGACCAATATAATTTGCAAGTTCAATTCTTATATCTGTTAATGTTGTTTTATTCATTAAGGCAATGGCCATTGGACCACAAGATAATTCTTTTACTCTTTGAATTAAGAGACCACTTAATATGTCAACTAATCTGCTATTGTTTTCAAAGACCGAAAAATCAGTAATTTCCTCAACAATTGCTCTTACTTTAAAATCAAGATCTCGAACGGTAGTTACCCTTAAGTTATTAATTTTTCTGGTTAGACCCATTTGATCCATTCTTGGGCGATAATGATGTCGAAGACGAGTTTTGCAATCAGCCCAAGATGTAGGGGGGTTAATATTAAGCATAGTTCTAGCCTGACATTGAATTTTGGTGTTGAATATAACAGTGAAGACCTGGTCGTTATCATCATACTCCTCCATGATTTGGTTGACTGCCGAAATGAAACCATGTAACGTTCCCTCCTGTCCAGTGAACACCGGCAAGTACCTTGTTTCCTTCTCGATGCTGTTTCTCTCCCTTGTTGTTGGATTAGAATGCATCTCTTGATTGGATATTATTATTGATGTTAGCATTTGAATGCATTGTTGTATTTCGTTAATTTGTGCCATTTTAATGGTGTATGTTTTATTGTTTCGTTAACTTTTTTTTTTTTTTTTTTTTAAGTTTCCACAATAATTCTGTTTGTTTGCACAAAGTGTTTTTACAATATTATATTGTTTCGTTATTTGTCACAAAATGTTTTTATAATATTATATTGTTTCGTTGGCTTGGATTTTCTCCAAAGTTTCCACAATATATATATTTTATTTTGTCACTAAATGTTTTGTTTTCCACAGTATTATATTGTTTCGTTATCTTTGATTGCGTTCAAAGTTTCCACAATATTTTAGCTGTGAACTCGAGTACCGACTGCGCCAATTAAGATTGAGTCTGTTCTGGTTGAGTGTTAAATCAAGACTGCTTTATTGAATAAAATCATATTCTGGTTTGGCTTACATCTAAGTGTTTATAATGTTTTCTTCTGGTCACTTTTCTTGTGACACTCTATGTTTAGGGAAACTGTCACTTATCTTGTGACACTCTATGTTTAGGGAAACTGTCACTTATCTTGTGACACTCTATGTTTAATGGAATGGTATTGTTTATGTTTACATTAATGTGGAGTGTAGACCTCTTGGGTCGGCTGTTATAGGAAGTGTTGCTAATGGCATAACTCGCGTGTTCTCTCTGCGGCCGATTACTCAACCCCACCGACCATTGCTGGCCGAGTGGCCAAAAGAGCTCGACGTGGCACTATGTTAAATCCGCCCCTAAAGAGCGAATTGGAGAATATGTTAGCCAAGCCTCTGGATGTGACAATGTACTTTCAAGAGTTATCCTCTAAATTAGTGAAATCTCGTGTAAAGCTAATGGCCTTTCTCGGTCTTCGTAGTAACATTGACAGTTTGGTTGATCAGGCCATGAACTAAAATGTATTGCCCTAATGTAAAATAAAGGAACTTGGTAATATTATTTGTTTAATTTCTTATATACATACATATGTATAAACAAATAATGGAATTTTGAAAACTAACTGTAGCTTTTTTTTGTGACTCGACTCGCGAGTCTGTCAACAGAGTTAAAGCTTTAACAAGGGTACTCCAAAAAGTTCAAAATACAATGTATAAATTCTTTACAATACTTGAAATAAATACAATACCAGTTACACTTGAAATATGATTTCTTGCACTTTGTAATTTAGCCACCCGCAAATTATTTATTCCCAAAATGTGATGCGGAAATCAAACTGTCATAGTTTTTATGTTATGCAGCCCTGTTTGCAAAACTGTAAACTCATATTTTTCGATTGTTAGCTCACTTGCACTTCTGTTGATCGCTTTTAAAAAATATCTTCAAAGAATAAAGAAAACCAAATTTTTGATTTGGTTTCTATTAAAAAGCAATCAGATTTAATTTGCAAAACAAGTCACCTAGAAATGGAGCATCAGAACCTTTTACATAGGGGAAAGCTTATAATATCTGATGGCATTGAAGACGACGGGGAATCATCGGTGGAGTTTCTGGAAATTGTTTGATTTGGACTTGGAGTAGGATGTGCTAATTAATTTTAAATTGAATCTTTTATATGTGTTAATTGTTAGCCAGGGCGAAAGTGATAACTCGGACACCGACAGGACGAATGCCAACTTGAAATCTACCCTAGAACCTTCTGCATCAAGTAAAGATAATGAAGATGGCTCAGGCGTTAAGATTTACGATACTCCACCCACGGAACCCCTTATAATGACGGTGCAGGCTGTGGTGCACCATTCGTTAGATTGGAGTCCTTCACCTAATAAGCGTGATGAGTTTCTAATTGATGCGGAATCTAAGCCAAACCATTATCGGATGCAACAGGATGACTCCGGATTTGTGGAAGAGGAAAATAGTTCATCACCGAATAACATGCAATGCCATATTGTATCCCTACACAAATAATTATTTAAATTCTTCATGATTTTATTAAAAAATTTTAATTATGTTGATGTATGTATATTTTGTTAATCTATTTCTATTATTTGGCTGCCTGAAAATTCTGAAAATTCCGAAACAGCGGCGCTGCTGGTGCTGATTAACAAACGGCTGGGCATTTCGCCAATGGAGGGCACTGAACTGGATTCGCTGATACTGGAGAGTGAGCTAAATTCTTCACCAGTGAAGCCAGAGTCGCCATTCTGGAGTGGTATAGGAGAGGCATTTAGCTCCCCATTCGGTTGCTGCTGAGCAAGCGGTCGCTTGGCCAAATATTCGTTCGAAATATGGTGATCTGACTCAGTGGCTATACGCTTGCGTATTGATCGTCCCTCTGAATCGGGACTCCAATCAAGTGGATGGTGCACAGTCGCCTGAGCAGTTATTACAATGGGTCCAGAGGGTGGGCTGTCACAGCTCCACTCAAAACTGACCCGTTCTTCTAGTGACGATGACTTTGAATCCGTAGCTGATACTGGAGCTCCTATCATGGTCGAGGAGAGGAGATCATTTGGATGGGCGGCTACCAAAAAGTCGTCTTCGCTCTCCTAAAACAATAAGTAAAAGAAAAAAAGAAATATAATTTTGTTACGAATTAAATTTTTAAAGTGCAAGTTAAACTACCTTAAGCGCATGTTGAAGATCCGCGTCTTCAGATTCGTGTAGGGAGTCCACCGACATTTTTATAGCCTTGGCTAGTTGGCGCATCTCATCCAACTTCATGCCATCCTCATAGATGCCTGCATCTGTGAGAAGACTTACTAAGTAATTATATCTTGTGCTGGGTAGCTCCATATTTAACTTTTCACTTGTTTCGATATATTATGTTTATTGTAACGGAACATGTTAACAGAGATATTAACATTGCGTTAATAGAGCCTTACAATGAGCTGCCCATCTTTCAAAGTTTTTAACCCGCTATATCTTCATAAATACAGGTTTTTGATAAATAAGTTAAAACGAAGTTTATTTACCCTTGGAGTCCTTGGTCATACTATTTTGACCTTCCAGGTATCGCTCTGTCCCTATTTATTTTGCCAGATCCAAAATTTCCTCTTCTTCATCTTCCCACAGTTAACAAAATTCTCGATTTGTATCTGAGATTGATTTCATTTTAAAACGGTCAGTTCTAGATAATTTCCTCCGAGGGGAATTTATAAGGCTAGAACTTAAATTAGTCCTAGGATAAACAGTGAGTTATTGTTTTGGTAAATGTATCAAAAATAAACTGTTGATTATATGTCTATCCATATAAACTCGTCATGGTTTAAATAAATACATTTCAAATGACGCGCCACAATAACAGACGCCTGGCAACGCCATAAGTATCTAAATAGGGGCGAATAGTGCTAGGCAGAACGACGAATCCGGTGCCAGTGTTGGATAGAAAAAAAAATAATAAAGGGTTTTTTTTGAATGTGCCCGGGCGTTTAAAAAATTATAGAATATAGAATACAAATTTATTTTTAGTATTCAGTTATAGAAAATTTGTCTCTGGCTAAGTATGGGTGCTGTTAATCAACGGGCTGCTGTGAAAAGCTCAAAACTCGAAAGTGAACTTTGAGTCCTGCGACGGTGGCGACACCCGCGGACAAATGCCAAATTTAGAACAAAATTTAACAAATTAAAAAACTAAAAAAAAAACTATAAGATTTTAATGCGGTTTCAAACTACATACTAAAAGTTGCATCCTGTTCCATTTTTTTTCACTACAATTTTGACAAAAAGTGCATTCATGGCCACCTGCCAGCAGCCTTTGACCCCAAGTTGAAACCCAACAAAATGTCACTTGAAGGCAGCTTTTGTTTTTATCCCTTTTTGCCCGCTTGCTTTATACTCTACCCGAGAGGGCATAATCATTAATATTTAGAGAATGCAGTGAAAATAAATAAAACTAGCAACGCAAACGCAATGCGCATAATGGGTCATGGGTGGGATGGCTTTGAGGGGGGCGGTAGGTGACCACAGTTGGTCGCCACGACTTCTTTTGCATAAAAGTCGCCATAGAGCCCCATGTCAACGTTTCAGCTCAAATTCAAACTTCGAATTGGGGAACCACAGCTAAATAAAGCCAAAAGCCATTTGCCTGGTGTTGGACGAAATTTGATTTTTGCATAATAATTTCCCCTATTAAAGTACTAAAATTGCTGGTATACACCCTTTTCACTTTCGTACACCTTTTTTCTGTTTTTGGTTATCAACTAATCTTCGATTAGTAAACGATTTCCTTTTTCAGATTTTATGTTTGAATTTTTGCCATTTGCTTGGCCTTCTGCCTACGATTTCCAGCACATTAGGCAGCTATTATTTGGCTAATTTTGCATCTTTTGGCCATATAATTTACACAAAATAACACACGATTGCACACTCACTCATACACAAAGACACACACATACGCACATGACTGGTTGGCCAGGGCCCATGGAGAAGTCAACTTCTTCTCGACGCAACTTCTGAGCGGTCACGGGTGCTTCCGTGGCTACCTACACCGGTTTAGACACGCATCAAGCCCAGAGTGCGCATGGTGCGCCAATGGAGAAGACGAGACGGCCGAACATGTCCTCTTCAAGTGCGGACGCTTCGAAACCGAGAGAGAACACCTCGAGGCGGAACTCGGGGAGCAAATCACGGTATCCAACTTGGTCCCAATGATGATTCGTCGCAGGGAAAACTGGGAGGCATTTAACGAGTTCGCGGCTATCGCCATGACTGAGCTCCGCAGAGTGGAGCAGCTGAGTCGAGTCGAATGACCTGAGAGCAGGAAGCGGGTGGAAGCACGCCTGTGTGAAGCAATACCCTCGCTGGCAGTACCACACAAGCTACTTCCCCTCGCAAACTTTTTTCCAAATTTCCTTTCCTTCTTTGTATATATTTCTATCACTTAATAAATGAATTAAAAAAAAAAAAAAAACACATACGCACATACGCCTGGGCATGTGACTATGCAATTGTTGCCAGATTTCCATTTGAATTTGGTAAAAATATTCGCGCAACACTCATACGCCATGTTGCTCCCTGTTAGTCGGCTTGCCGCCTGATGTTGCCTAATCAATGATTTGGAACCTTATGCAACATTAATTTTACGTTACAGATTTTCTTTCTTGTTTTCCTTGTTGTTCCATTTACTCCTTTTTGGGCAAATAGCAAAGCTCGCTACGTAGTTAAGAAAGCAATTTGGTTGAGATGCAATTGAAATTAGGCAACTATTTGGAATATTGGCTTTATTTGTTAGGATTGAGCTTAAAGGATATTTATATGACTCTACTATTTGTACCTAATATATCTATTTAAATGTAAATCTGCCATCATCACAAATAGCTTCTTTGTCGTATGCCAAAATTATATATTTCAACAAATTCATCTGCGTTTTGCATTCAAAACTGAAAATTAAAGTCTGCATTAATTTAAAATTGTAGATTGGATGCATCCAAATTAAATGTCGTATTAATTTAACAATGTAGATTGAATAAGATGCTAAAACAGATGATTGGTAAAATTTAAATCTACTTTTTGTTTGAGTCATCATGTCAAATTTATGAACTTTTTGCTTAAGGTATTTAAAGGTGCACAACCCAATAATTAAATATACTTAATATATTGCTTCATTTTTCAACATTTACAGATTTATTTTCATTTCGTTTACAGATACAGTCATTTTTTTATATTGCGATTTTAAATCCATTTATGGATAATTTTTCAGAAATCAAGGATGTTTTTTTTTTTTTTGCAATTAAGATCAGAAAGATCTGGAAGCACTTGAATTTCATTGGTAAATGAAAGTAGTTCTTACGTTCTAGGCGTATCTATTGGTATATGGACAAAGGACTCATTTCATCAAAGTGTTCACAGTTCACAGAGTCAGTTGTTGAGTTGAGTCACTGATTCTTTTGCACAGTCTATACAGACTTTTTTTTTTGGAAGCCCCTGGTCAGTACTTTTGTGATAAGAATGTTTTGGCAGTTGTAGAAAGTTTGCAACGATTAACACATTTTCGAATATGGACAGAGCTTAGCTTGCATTTACTAATCCTAATCCATCGACTAATGTTAATAATTTAGTTATCAATAATTTAGATATGTTTTTTAAGTGTTTTTATGATCAATTTCAGAAAAACAAAGAAAAACGTAGTCTTTTTTATTTTGAGAAAAACTTAACAAGTGAAACAGTAAACTAGTAAGTTAATGAACAACTGAGTCAACCTAGTTTGTAAAACATATTTTGTTCACTCAGTCACAAGCGACACTATCCTAGTATCTAAACCAGAGGGCCGGGGAAACTTCGACCGCGTCAAAGTTTGTATACCCTTGCAACTTTTTCCTTACCTATTAGCCATCAATGTGGAAGAACGTTTTATCTAAAAAGGCTTATGCTTGCGAAAGAAAGGCCTACAGTCATAGGAAATAACGAAGATATTGATCATAGTCACTGTTTTTCACCGATCGTTCCTATGGGAGCTATATGATATAGTCACCCGATCTTTATCAAATTCGGCACAGTCATTAACAGATACATTAAACTAACAAATGTTTAATTTAAAAGCAATCGCGTTAAGAGTAACGAAGTTATTTACAAAAGTCACTGTTTTCGACCGATCGTTCCTATGGGAGCTATATGATATAATCATCCGATCTTGATCAAATTTGGCACAGTCGTTTATAAGTCGTTCACCTAATAAGCGTGATGAGTTTCTAATTGATGCGGAATCTAAGCCAAACCATTATCGGATGCAACAGGATGACTCCGGATTTGTGGAAGAGGAAAATAGTTCATCACCGAATAACATGCAATGCCATATTGTATCCCTACACAAATAATTATTTAAATTCTTCATGATTTTATTAAAAAATTTTAATTATGTTGATGTATGTATATTTTGTTAATCTATTTCTATTATTTGGCTGCCTGAAAATTCTGAAAATTCCGAAACAGCGGCGCTGCTGGTGCTGATTAACAAACGGCTGGGCATTTCGCCAATGGAGGGCACTGAACTGGATTCGCTGATACTGGAGAGTGAGCTAAATTCTTCGCCAGTGAAGCCAGAGTCGCCATTCTGGAGTGGTATAGGAGAGGCATTTAGCTCCCCATTCGGTTGCTGCTGAGCAAGCGGTCGCTTGGCCAAATATTCGTTCGAAATATGGTGATCTGACTCAGTGGCTATACGCTTGCGTATTGATCGTCCCTCTGAATCGGGACTCCAATCAAGTGGATGGTGCACAGTCGCCTGAGCAGTTATTACAATGGGTCCAGAGGGTGGGCTGTCACAGCTCCACTCAAAACTGACCCGTTCTTCTAGTGACGATGACTTTGAATCCGTAGCTGATACTGGAGCTCCTATCATGGTCGAGGAGAGGAGATCATTTGGATGGGCGGCTACCAAAAAGTCGTCTTCGCTCTCCTAAAACAATAAGTAAAAGAAAAAAAGAAATATAATTTTGTTACGAATTAAATTTTTAAAGTGCAAGTTAAACTACCTTAAGCGCATGTTGAAGATCCGCGTCTTCAGATTCGTGTAGGGAGTCCACCGACATTTTTATAGCCTTGGCTAGTTGGCGCATCTCATCCAACTTCATGCCATCCTCATAGATGCCTGCATCTGTGAGAAGACTTACTAAGTAATTATATCTTGTGCTGGGTAGCTCCATATTTAACTTTTCACTTGTTTCGATATATTATGTTTATTGTAACGGAACATGTTAACAGAGATATTAACATTGCGTTAATAGAGCCTTACAATGAGCTGCCCATCTTTCAAAGTTTTTTAACCCGCTATATCTTCATAAATACAGGTTTTTGATAAATAAGTTAAAACGAAGTTTATTTACCCTTGGAGTCCTTGGTCATACTATTTTGACCTTCCAGGTATCGCTCTGTCCCTATTTATTTTGCCAGATCCAAAATTTCCTCTTCTTCATCTTCCCACAGTTAACAAAATTCTCGATTTGTATCTGAGATTGATTTCATTTTAAAACGGTCAGTTCTAGATAATTTCCTCCGAGGGGAATTTATAAGGCTAGAACTTAAATTAGTCCTAGGATAAACAGTGAGTTATTGTTTTGGTAAATGTATCAAAAATAAACTGTTGATTATATGTCTATCCATATAAACTCGTCATGGTTTAAATAAATACATTTCAAATGACGCGCCACAATAACAGACGCCTGGCAACGCCATAAGTATCTAAATAGGGGCGAATAGTGCTAGGCAGAACGACGAATCCGGTGCCAGTGTTGGATAGAAAAAAAATAATAAAGGGTTTTTTTTGAATGTGCCCGGGCGTTTAAAAAATTATAGAATATAGAATACAAATTTATTTTTAGTATTCAGTTATAGAAAATTTGTCTCTGGCTAAGTATGGGTGCTGTTAATCAACGGGCTGCTGTGAAAAGCTCAAAACTCGAAAGTGAACTTTGAGTCCTGCGACGGTGGCGACACCCGCGGACAAATGCCAAATTTAGAACAAAATTTAACAAATTAAAAAACTAAAAAAAAAACTATAAGATTTTAATGCGGTTTCAAACTACATACTAAAAGTTGCATCCTGTTCCATTTTTTTTTCACTACAATTTTGACAAAAAGTGCATTCATGGCCACCTGCCAGCAGCCTTTGACCCCAAGTTGAAACCCAACAAAATGTCACTTGAAGGCAGCTTTTGTTTTTATCCCTTTTTGCCCGCTTGCTTTATACTCTACCCGAGAGGGCATAATCATTAATATTTAGAGAATGCAGTGAAAATAAATAAAACTAGCAACGCAAACGCAATGCGCATAATGGGTCATGGGTGGGATGGCTTTGAGGGGGCGGTAGGTGACCACAGTTGGTCGCCACGACTTCTTTTGCATAAAAGTCGCCATAGAGCCCCATGTCAACGTTTCAGCTCAAATTCAAACTTCGAATTGGGGAACCACAGCTAAATAAAGCCAAAAGCCATTTGCCTGGTGTTGGACGAAATTTGATTTTTGCATAATAATTTCCCCTATTAAAGTACTAAAATTGCTGGTATACACCCTTTTCACTTTCGTACACCTTTTTTTCTGTTTTTTGGTTATCAACTAATCTTCGATTAGTAAACGATTTCCTTTTTCAGATTTTATGTTTGAATTTTTGCCATTTGCTTGGCCTTCTGCCTACGATTTCCAGCACATTAGGCAGCTATTATTTGGCTAATTTTGCATCTTTTGGCCATATAATTTACACAAAATAACACACGATTGCACACTCACTCATACACAAAGACACACACATACGCACATGACTGGTTGGCCAGGGCCCATGGAGAAGTCAACTTCTTCTCGACGCAACTTCTGAGCGGTCACGGGTGCTTCCGTGGCTACCTACACCGGTTTAGACACGCATCAAGCCCAGAGTGCGCATGGTGCGCCAATGGAGAAGACGAGACGGCCGAACATGTCCTCTTCAAGTGCGGACGCTTCGAAACCGAGAGAGAACACCTCGAGGCGGAACTCGGGGAGCAAATCACGGTATCCAACTTGGTCCCAATGATGATTCGTCGCAGGGAAAACTGGGAGGCATTTAACGAGTTCGCGGCTATCGCCATGACTGAGCTCCGCAGAGTGGAGCAGCTGAGTCGAGTCGAATGACCTGAGAGCAGGAAGCGGGTGGAAGCACGCCTGTGTGAAGCAATACCCTCGCTGGCAGTACCACACAAGCTACTTCCCCTCGCAAACTTTTTTTCCAAATTTCCTTTCCTTCTTTGTATATATTTCTATCACTTAATAAATGAATTAAAAAAAAAAAAAAAACACATACGCACATACGCCTGGGCATGTGACTATGCAATTGTTGCCAGATTTCCATTTGAATTTGGTAAAAATATTCGCGCAACACTCATACGCCATGTTGCTCCCTGTTAGTCGGCTTGCCGCCTGATGTTGCCTAATCAATGATTTGGAACCTTATGCAACATTAATTTTACGTTACAGATTTTCTTTCTTGTTTTCCTTGTTGTTCCATTTACTCCTTTTTGGGCAAATAGCAAAGCTCGCTACGTAGTTAAGAAAGCAATTTGGTTGAGATGCAATTGAAATTAGGCAACTATTTGGAATATTGGCTTTATTTGTTAGGATTGAGCTTAAAGGATATTTATATGACTCTACTATTTGTACCTAATATATCTATTTAAATGTAAATCTGCCATCATCACAAATAGCTTCTTTGTCGTATGCCAAAATTATATATTTCAACAAATTCATCTGCGTTTTGCATTCAAAACTGAAAATTAAAGTCTGCATTAATTTAAAATTGTAGATTGGATGCATCCAAATTAAATGTCGTATTAATTTAACAATGTAGATTGAATAAGATGCTAAAACAGATGATTGGTAAAATTTAAATCTACTTTTTGTTTGAGTCATCATGTCAAATTTATGAACTTTTTGCTTAAGGTATTTAAAGGTGCACAACCCAATAATTAAATATACTTAATATATTGCTTCATTTTTCAACATTTACAGATTTATTTTCATTTCGTTTACAGATACAGTCATTTTTTTATATTGCGATTTTAAATCCATTTATGGATAATTTTTCAGAAATCAAGGATGTTTTTTTTTTTTTTGCAATTAAGATCAGAAAGATCTGGAAGCACTTGAATTTCATTGGTAAATGAAAGTAGTTCTTACGTTCTAGGCGTATCTATTGGTATATGGACAAAGGACTCATTTCATCAAAGTGTTCACAGTTCACAGAGTCAGTTGTTGAGTTGAGTCACTGATTCTTTTGCACAGTCTATACAGACTTTTTTTTTTGGAAGCCCCTGGTCAGTACTTTTGTGATAAGAATGTTTTGGCAGTTGTAGAAAGTTTGCAACGATTAACACATTTTCGAATATGGACAGAGCTTAGCTTGCATTTACTAATCCTAATCCATCGACTAATGTTAATAATTTAGTTATCAATAATTTAGATATGTTTTTTAAGTGTTTTTATGATCAATTTCAGAAAAACAAAGAAAAACGTAGTCTTTTTTTATTTTGAGAAAAACTTAACAAGTGAAACAGTAAACTAGTAAGTTAATGAACAACTGAGTCAACCTAGTTTGTAAAACATATTTTGTTCACTCAGTCACAAGCGACACTATCCTAGTATCTAAACCAGAGGGCCGGGGAAACTTCGACCGCGTCAAAGTTTGTATACCCTTGCAACTTTTTCCTTACCTATTAGCCATCAATGTGGAAGAACGTTTTATCTAAAAAGGCTTATGCTTGCGAAAGAAAGGCCTACAGTCATAGGAAATAACGAAGATATTGATCATAGTCACTGTTTTTCACCGATCGTTCCTATGGGAGCTATATGATATAGTCACCCGATCTTTATCAAATTCGGCACAGTCATTAACAGATACATTAAACTAACAAATGTTTAATTTAAAAGCAATCGCGTTAAGAGTAACGAAGTTATTTACAAAAGTCACTGTTTTCGACCGATCGTTCCTATGGGAGCTATATGATATAATCATCCGATCTTGATCAAATTTGGCACAGTCGTTTATAAGCGTAATAAACTCTCTAATATTAAGTTTCACGATAATAGCACAGAAATTAACGAAGTTATTGAGAAAAGTCACTGTTCGTGAGTTTGGGGTTTGTATGGGAGCTATATGATATAGTGGTCCGATCCGGCTGAATCCGAGATATACAACCCCTGCAGTATATACAACCCTACGTGCTCTGTAGCGTTTACGGTCTAGGAGGAGTTTGCGTTGATCCAGACGGACGGACGGACAGGGCTATTTAAACTCGTATCGTCGTGCTGATCAAGAATATATATACTTTGTATGGTCGGAGATGCTTCGTTCTATGCGTTGCACACTTCTGACCAAAATTAATATACCCTTTTTGCAAGGGTATAAAAACACAAGATTTAAAAATGAATTGCTTCAATCGGGGTCCGAAATAATACCTAGGAACTTGAAATTCCCAATTGGAATTTTGTATAAAACTTTTACTCAAGTAAAGTTCAAATTGAGGGTAAAACTCTCTCATGTCTTATGCAGGGGCTTTCAACCAATTATTAAAACAAAACAGAATAATTCTCAGAGCCTACATAAACTGATCTAGATCAAAAAGAGTTTAATTTTAGGCATTTTCTCTACAAATTTTGAGTTTTCCTGTCTAACCAAATTTTAGATTCAAACATTCTTAAACTCGCATAAAGATATACATACATGAATAACTTTTAGTTGCTTGTTTGAGAATTTGAAACGTTTTGTTTATTTGGTTTATGAATGTATCTGCACATGAACTTTATGCATTTTAGTCTCTTGGTCTATTTTATTCCATCGACAGAAATGACATTTATACAATTCTGTTGCAACATCATCATCAAAAGCCAAATGTAAAATTTGTATCCATATAAGTTGTCATTTTCGTATCGGAAATTTCATTTAATTCGTTAAGGAATTCAAAATGTTTCATCAACTATTTCTTGCATTCAAATTTCGTTTTATTTTCGGCATTTGCTGGTCGAAATAAAATACTTGGATATGAAGTAAAAGCATTCAATTTCGTTGTCCCAGACACAGTCATTGGCACAAATTTATTGTCAATTGTGGAAAATTGCAAATCAAACATGAGAAGAGAAGAGAAAAGTGAGGGAAAATGGCAAATGCAGCAACAAGAAAATGCAAATGCAAATAAATATATATATATATGTATGTATGTATGTATGTACATAAATATGTACATAGCACAAAGTGGTTAGAAAATTTTACAGATGGCCGATGGGAAGGCAAATGGAAATGGGGAATACTTGATAAGAAAGGGGAGATGGCACAGAGACGGGACAGCAGGAAAATATGCAAAAGAAAAATGCATTGTTGTTGTTGATGTTGCATAGCTGTTGCTTGCATACACACACAGAGACAGATAAAACGAGGCAGAGAGTAAGAGAGACAGAGGAGGAGTTTGCTTTTGGGAACTACAAGATTTCCTATGCCTCACTGCCTTCCCTGACTGATTGCCTCGAGTGGTGCAAATCTATCGGTCGTTTAAGACTTCCTTTTACCCAACTGAATATGAAGAGGCACTGCATCCAGGAATCGAGCATCGGGACTTCTGGCAAAACGGTTTCTACATCCAATAGGTGTGTCTATATACATATGTATGTGTGTACGTATCTGTTATAGTGCATAAATTTATGAATAATTTAGAAACCATCTTGTCGGGGGAATTCTAGCAGTTGCTACATCTTTGCCAACATTATGGCGAAGAAAAAGAAAACACAATAACAACAATAACAACAACATTTGTTTTATGTATTATTTATGAAAATCTTTTCGTGTATGTTTATGAGAGAAATTTATATATATTTGCATATATTTTCAAGAAATACTGCCAACAGGAGCGGACCAAATTCAGTTGCAAATGTTCAGTCAGCATTCATTTTTTATAAACAAATTACAATTGGTTCACCTTTGAATTTTATTATCAGAATTATAAGCCCTTTTTTAAACTTACCTATTTTTACTTTGACTAAATGATTAAGTTGAAAATGAACGATCAACAGTCAACAGGCAATTTCACTCATAGAGATGAATGGAATATATTTAGTGCATTTTCATTTATGCTAAACATATTTCATAAGACCATTCAAACAAAAGCTTGAATGTCTTTCAAATTATATAGAAACGTTTAGAAAATTCCTAAGTATCCTATAAATATATACATATATCCTCACATGTTGCTATATAAAAGGAAAAGCATTTGAAGTTTGACATAAATTTTAATGAGTTGAACCATTTAACAAAAAATTCAAAATTCTGATCGATAAAGTTGCAGTAAATCCTTTTTCCCGTACATATTATTATGCTTTTCTTTTTATACCCTTGCAAAAAGGGTATATTAATTTTGGTCAGAAGTGTGCAACGCATAGAACGAAGCATCTCCGATATATCATATAGCTCCCATACAAACCCGAAAGTCACGAACAGTGACTTTTCTCAATAACTTCGTTATTTTCTATACTATTATCGTGAAACTTAATATTAGAGAGTTTACTACGCATATAAGCGACTATGCCAAATTTGATCAAGATCGGGTGACTATATCATATAGCTCCCATACAAACGGCCAAGTCACGAACAGTGACTTTCTCAATAACTTCGTTATTTTCTGAGCTATTATCGTGAAACTTAATATTAGAGAGTTTACTACGCCTATAAGCGACTATGCCAAATTTGACCAAGATCAGGTGACTATATCATATAGCTCCCATAGGAACGATTGGTCGAAAACAGTGACTTTTGTAAATAACTTCGTTACTTTTAACGCGATTTCTTTTAAATTAAACATTTCTTAATTTAATATATATGTTAATGACTGTGCCGAATTTGATAAAGATCGGGTGACTATATCATATAGCTCCCATAGGAACGATCGCTGGAAAACAGTGACTTTGATCAATATATTCGTTATTTCCTATGATTGTAGGCCTTTCTTTTTCCAAGCTTAAGCCTTTTTAGATAAAACGTTCTTCCACATTGATGGCTAATAGGTAAGGAAAAAGTTGCAGGGAGGGTATACAAACTTTGACGCGGTCGAAGTTAGCCCCGGCCCTCTGGTTATATAAAAAGTTTATTTTCTAGGCTATGTAATATTATGTTTAAGACTTATGACCATCAACACTTTTTTTTTGACGGTGAACAATTTTGGAATAGATGGCACAACAAGCCGTTTAAAACCCTTTTTTGAAATGTATCTGAATATTTATTTA
>NW_027172896.1:0-278 GCF_018151085.1 Drosophila tropicalis
AAATCAGTTTTATGTAACACCCTGGGGCGGAAGGGGGCGTGGCTATAAAAGTTTAAACAATTAGTTTCTGCGCGCCAACTCAACGAGTATATAAAAAAATTTGATGTCTCTAGCTATTATACTTTTTTAAGAAAAACAGTTTTGTGTGATTCCTGGGGGCGTAAGGGGCGTGGCAAAAGTTTGAACAGTTAATTTCTGCGCACTAACTAATCGGGCATACAAACCAAATTTGATGTCTCTAGCTGTTATTTTTTTTTTTAAGAAAACAGTTTTATGTG
>NW_027172897.1:0-4504 GCF_018151085.1 Drosophila tropicalis
ACTTCAAACGCCATTCCAGAATTCAATTGACAAAAAATTACATCTCCGAAGATTCATAACAGCTTTGGAGATGGTAAAATATGATGAAAGGTGATTTTGAAGATATAGCTGTTGTAGTAATAAAATCAAAAATTAGTGCCCCAACACTTGTACACAGTCCAAAACGAGACATCAATTGAAGCAATAATACAAAAATTGCAAGACACTATAGTTGGTGAAACACCCAAAGTAATTAAAGCCAAACTAAACAAAACCACTCAGAGTGGTAAAACAGCTGAAAAGTATACATCGGAGGTCGACAATTTACGCAAACTCCTAGAAGCTGCGTATATTGACGACGGTATGTCGGCAGAAATGGCCCAGAGGTATAGCGTTCACGATGCTATAGAAGCAATGGTCCAAATTGCGAGCAAGCAAGACTCAAAGCAATTCTTGACGCCGGCAATTTTAAAACCATGTATGAAGTAATACTAAAATACTTACGAAAGAGTACCGAGATAAATGGAAAGCCAAACACTGATATGTTTGCCCAAAGAGGCCGGGGTAATTATAATAACAGATATAATTATCGTGGTAGAGGTAATTATAACAATTATAATAATAATTACAGCAATGGCCAAAATTATAACCAGAACTATAACCAGAGAGGAAACAACAGAGGTTACGGCAGAAATAATAACAGAGGGAATAGAGGAAATAACCAACAAAATAGAGGTTATAACTCTAATAATAACAATGTTAGGGTAGCCCAGGAATAATTTGGGGAAACTCCCAACAACCTTTAGATACTCAACAATAAAAAATTACAAGGTTTACACCATCAGTCTCAGACAAAGCACATTTGCAAGTTTCACTAACGTAGCAACAGGAAAAGAGTTAGTATTTTTAATAGACACAGGTGCTGACATATCCATATTAAAAGAAAATTCCGACAACTTCCAATATATTGAAACCAATCAAATAATAAATATACAGGGAATAAGTCAAGAAATAACAAAATCAAAACGACTTACTTCCATAGAAATACAAACCTCTAAATACATAATTCCACACGATTTTCATATCGTAAATTTACAATTCGCTATTCCTTGTGATGGAATACTAGGTATCGATTTCATAAGAAAATAATATCAAAGAAGTTAAATTCGGCTATGCCGAAGTTTATATACCCTTGCAGTCCTTGACAATAATAATTTCACATGTTCAAAATTTGTTTTCTGCAACTCAATTCATTAATATACAAACAAAACAATTTTACTCTTCATACTATGTACAATTTGTTCTTCTTCTTCCCTCATTCCCTAAGCAAAGCAACGCACGCATACACATACAGTTTATGTAGCGTTTCGTCTGTGTGTGTATGCATGTGCTCTGTTGATTTGATGATGACGTAGTAGGCAGCAAGCAGAGCTGCCGGCAGCGATTGAACCGATTTATATAGACTGTAACTTGTGTTCTATTTATCCGATCAGGGTCAAATTTTGGGATCTGAGATTTTATATCAAATTCTATTATATTGGTAAATTTCATGGGGATACTCCAATTTTTGCAAAAATTTTTGTTCCAGAGTTATATGATATAGTAGTCCCATCCCAAAGATTTTCATACTTTATCTCACCCGGGTAAAAAAAAGCTCCCAAAAAAAATTTCATCCCGATAGCTCTTAAGATGGCTGAGTAAAACGCGTACGCACCGACGGACAGACGGACAGACGGACAGACGGTCAGACGGACAGACGGACATGGCTATATCGACTTAGCTTCTCATGCTGATCAAGAATATATATACTTTATGGGGTCGGAAACGTCTCCTTCGGTGCGTTACAAACATCTGACCAATTTTATAATACCCTCTGCAAGGGTATAATAACTGTCAATTAGATTTCAAACCGACTGAGGATTGGCTTATAATTAGACCAAATAATTTACAATATCCCATATATGTACCAATAGCATACAGTTCTGGCAACAACTCCGTAGTTCTGCCAGCAAGATCATAAGTTGTCCGAAAAATTGAAATAACCTCAGTATATTAATTCCGAACCAAGAAATTCAGCAGGGTATTTACATAGCAAATACCATAGCATCTTCTCAAAACGCATTCATAAAATTGCTAAATACAACAAACACAAATCAAATAGTCAATATAAATAACTTGCAGTACGAATCACTTTCGAACTACGAAGTAGTTAAAACAAGTTCAGAAGATAGAGAGAAAACGGTATTAGCGACACTCTCGAAGAATTTTCCACCACAGTTCAATAGCCAACTAACCAAATTATGCACACAGTATAGTGATGTGTTCGGTTTGGAAACCGTACCTATAACTACCAATAATTTTTATAAACAAAAACTGAGACTGAAAGATGATGAACCAATATATATAAAGAACTACAGAAGTCCTCATAGTCAAAAAGACGAGATACAAAAACAAGTCCAAAAGTTAATAGATGACAAAATAGTTGAACCATCGGTATCAGCTTATAACAGCTCACTGTTACTTGTACCAAAGAAATCACTACCTAATTCCGAAAAGGAAAAAATGGCGATTAGTAATTGACTATCGTCAGATTAATAAAAAATTGTTGTTCGATAAATTCCCCCTCCAAGGATTGATGATATTCTAGATCAACTGGGAAGAGCAAAGTACTTTTCGTGCCTGGATTTAATGTCAGGTTTTCATTAGATAGAACTCGAAGAAGAGTCAAGAAAAGTTACATCCTTTACAACAAACAATGGTTCATATCGCTTCACGCTATTACCATTTGGTCTAAAGATAGCGCCAAATTCATTCCAGAGAATGATGACTATAGCATTCACTGGACTTGAACCTTCTCAAGCATTCCTTTATATGGACGATTTAATAGTCATTGGTTGTTCTGAAAAACATATGCTCAATAATTTAACAGATGTGTTTGAGAAATGTAGGCAACACAACCTAAAATTACATCCTGAAAAATGTTCATTTTTTTATGCATGGAGTCACCTTTTTGGGGCATAAATGCACAGACAAAGGAATCTTGCCTGATGACACAAAATACGAGGTCATCCAAAATTATCCAGTCCCCCACGATGCGGACAGCGCTAGAAGATTCATTGCATTTTTGCAATTATTACAGAAGATTCATAAAGAATTTTGCCGACTATTCTCGTCACATAACAAGATTATGTAAAAAGATGTAAAATTTGAATGGACAGCTGACTGTCAAAATGCTTTTGAACATCTAAAATCGGCATTAATGAACCCAACTCTATTGCAATACTCAGATTTCAGCAAAGAATTTTTGCATAATCACTGATGCGAGTAAGTACGCATGTGGAGCAGCCTTAACACAAAACAAAGAAGGACTCCAGCTACCAGTTGCATACGCATCAAGAGCCTTTACAAAAGGTGAAAGCAACAAGAGTACAACAGAACAAGAATTAGCAGCTATTCATTGGGCAATAACACATTTCAGACCATACATTTATGGTAGACATTTCACCGTCAAAACTGATCACAGAGCACTTACTTATCTATTTTCAATGATAAATCCAAGTTCGAAACTAACGCGAATGAGACTTGAATTAGAGGAATATGACTTCACAGTAGAGTATCTAAAGGGTAAAGATAATTATGTAGCAGATGCCCTATCAAGAATAACAATCACAGACTTAAAAAACATACAAGCCGATAATAAAGTTCTGAAAGTCACTACCAGAAACCAAAGTAAACAGTTAAATTCCTGCGCAGGGAACGAAAAAGAAAAAGAAGATTTGCAAAAGCAAACTCTAGATGCTTCTAAGCCCAACGTATACGAAGTCATTGTAAATGACGAGGTACGAAAAATAGTGACCTTGCGAATAACAGACACTCTATCCACACTAAAACATGGAAAGAAAATTATAGCAAGAATTGACGTTAGCGATATGTACACCAATGGAATTCTTGACCTAGGTCAATTCTTTCAAAAGGGCTCGAAAAAAGAAGCCGGTATACTCAATATCAGCCAACTCAAAGTGGCACCGAGCGAAAAGATCTTTGAGACCATCTCAATAGAGTCTTTTAAAATAATGGGCAAAAGATATAACAATCATTAAGAGTAGCGCTACTCAAGCCGGTGACCCTATTAAAAGCAAATAATGATAGAGAAAAAGAAGCAATACTGTTTACATTCCATGATGATCCTATACAAGGAGGTCATACAGGAATAGCTAGAACATTAGCAAAAATAAGAAGACATTACTACTGGAGAAATATGACACGAGATATCTCAAAATATATAAAAAAATGTAACCAGTGTCAAAAGTCAAAAACGACTAAACATACTAAAACTCCAATGATTATTACTGAAACGCCACCAAAAGGCCTTCGACAGGGTAATAGTGGATACGATCGGTCCATTACCTGAATCAGAACAAGGGAAAATGAATATGCAGTAACTTTAATCTGCGATTTGACAAAATATCTGGTAGCAATACCAATTAAAGATAAAAGTGCGAAAACAGTAGCAAAAGCTATATTT
>NW_027172898.1:0-489 GCF_018151085.1 Drosophila tropicalis
AAACCTTATGCCAAAATACTCGTCGATGTTGTTGTCGTCGTCGATGTACGTCGTGCCGCATATTGAAATCCCCCCCGCCCCGTCCCGCAATAATAGTAAAATAATAATAATAACAACAATAGCTCTTTCACTCGTTGCAGAGGACGGACGTGTTTTTTTGCGCTTATCAATTTTTATTTTGCTCGCGATTAATTAGCACCTGAAGTTAGATTAAATTAAATTCATTATCGGTTTAATTAATAAAAATTTCAACATCCGAATTTTATTTTCATTTCGCGAATTCTTGCTGTCGCTTTTGTTTAAATTTAAATAAAATCAAAACTTACAACAATACTTGCATTAGCGGTGTTGTTTTGCCTTATTTCTTTTTTTTGCCTTTTGTCTTTACCGTTTTAACTAAACTCTCTCGCTCTTGCTAAGGTGTTGTTGCATGTTTAGTTCAATTTGACGCGCTCTCCCCCCCCCCATTCTTTCTTTCCTATTCTTGAT
>NW_027172899.1:0-3072 GCF_018151085.1 Drosophila tropicalis
TAAAATTATTATTATAAAATTATCTGATGTGTCACCTTCGATGAAAGTAACAAATGTATTGAATATGCATGAATTTTGATCTCTAATGTAAATAAATAAAGCAAATGGTCACATACATATGCACATATTTATTCGTAAGGCTGGCCTTACATATACAAAAACAATTTATATGTATGGATCGAAAACTGTATTAATTTCTTTTAATTTTTTGGTCGTCCTGAAAAGGACGGTTGTTTTATGTTTGTTGTATGTACAAAGTTGTAAAATTTTAAAGCAAATATTAATTGATTTAAGCCTTCTTTTCGGTTTTCTTGGGCAGCAGAACAGCCTGAATGTTAGGCAGCACACCACCCTGTGCAATGGTTACGCCAGAAAGCAATTTGTTTAACTCCTCATCGTTGCGAATGGCCAATTGTAGATGACGAGGTATAATTCTGGTCTTTTTGTTGTCTCGAGCAGCATTACCAGCCAACTCAAGTACTTCAGCAGCCAAATATTCCATAACGGCAGCTAAATAAACTGGAGCGCCAGCACCAACACGCTCGGCATAATTTCCTTTACGGAGTAAACGGTGAATACGGCCAACAGGAAACTGAAGCCCAGCTCGGTTCGAGCGAGATTTTGCCTTTCCTTCACTTTGCCACCTTTACCACGACCAGACATTTTTCAATTTTTTCTTTTTTTCTTTTTTACACACTGTTCACTTTTCACACACAAATGTTGATGTGATGTGGTACATTGTCGTTTTATTTATACCTTTTCCAACGACACGTTGGTTCAACTAGGGGTTGGTACTCAATAATTATATTTATCCAGAAAGCGATGCACAAAAAAAATGTATAAATTGCAGACACACTAATCGTGGCATTTGGTAAAAGTGAATTGTGTTTTGTGAAATTAAATTTATTGAATTTGAAGTGAGAAATGCCACCAAAAACTAGTGGAAAGGCAGCCAAGAAGGCTGGCAAGGCTCAAAAGAACATCACCAAGAATGACAAAAAGAAGAAGCGCAAGCGTAAGGAGAGCTATGCTATTTACATTTACAAAGTGTTAAAGCAAGTCCACCCAGACACTGGTATATCTTCAAAAGCGATGAGCATAATGAACAGCTTTGTGAACGACATTTTTGAACGTATTGCTGCTGAGGCCTCCCGCTTGGCCCACTACAACAAGAGGTCGACCATCACAAGTCGCGAAATCCAAACGGCTGTCCGTTTGCTTTTGCCCGGTGAGCTCGCTAAGCACGCTGTTAGTGAGGGAACAAAAGCTGTTACCAAGTATACCAGCTCAAAATAAATGTCCCTATCTTAAACACGCTTCCTTATTAAAAAAAAAAGGCCCTTTTCAGGGCCACAATATTATATTAAAAAGAATTAACGTATTTTCAATTAATATTTCAAATTACATACAGCCAGTAGTTATGTGGCTAAGAAATATTGTTATTTTTATTTTAGCCATTTCAGTTAATCGCAAGTTAAAACTAAAAAAAAAATGTATCTGGATTAAATCAAAATTACTCGTACAATTAAATTTTTTTATATGTATGTATGTATGTATAAATATTATGTAAATGACATATTTGAAATTTGAATTTGAATTAATCGCAAGTTAAAACTAAAAAAATGCATCTGGATTAAATCAAAGTTACTCGTACAATTAAATTTTTTTTTATATGTATGTATGAATATATGTAAATGACATATTTGAAATTTGAATTATTTTTTTCTCTCTTGTTATATAGAATTGTAGCCCTGATAAGGGCTGTGTTTAAAGAAAATGATTAGATTATCGTATTCGATATCTAAAATTTTTTCAATATTACGATTGCAATAAAGTATTATTTATTTACTTCTTGGCAGCAGTTGTCTTGGCTTTTGGCTTCTTGACGGTAGCAGGAGCAGCCGCCTTTTGGTTGCCTTTTTGGTTTAGCCGATGATACGGCAACAGTTTTAGCTTTCGGCTTAGTTGAACTTGACTTAGCCTTTGATGCGACAGGTTTGGTTTTCACAGTTCCTGTTTTCTTTGCATCCTTTACCTTTACCTTTTCACTTTTCTTTTTCTCGGCTGTCTTTTTGGTTGCGACTGCCTTTTTGGCTTTTGGTTTCTTATCAACAGAGCCAGCACTAACTGTTTTTTTGTTACCGATTGCTTTCTTTTTAGCTGCTGCTGATTGAGTTACCTTTTTGGGTTTGTTCTTCTTTTCTACAGAGGCAACTTTTGTCTTCGGTTCCTTTTTAGCGGCAGCAGACAGTTTAAATGAACCAGAGGCACCCTTTCCTTTTGTTTGGATCAGTTTGCCATTTCCAACAGCTGACTTTAAGTACCTCTTGATAAAAGGTGCAAGTTTCTGGGCATCACACTTGTATGTGGCACTAATATATTTTTTGATTGCCAGTAGTGAGGAGCCACCACGTTCTTTTAAGTTTTTAATCGAAGCGTCTACCATTTGCTGAGTTGGTGGATGCGATGGTGGAGCAGTTGATTTTTGGCCTTTGTTGAAGACGTTGCCGATGTTTTTTTGGCAGCCACCTTCTTATCAACTGACGCGGTTGCTGGTGCTGTTGGGGCAGCCACAGGAGATGCTGATGTTGCTGCTACTGAATCAGACATTTTGCACTTTACTCTCAAACAAAAATATCACCAAATACACTTTTACTATAATAATTGTATGAAAATTTCGCTATGACATGGGCCTTCATTCGAATGAGAATCGAGGAGGACGGCCGTATGAACATGTTTTTGGTATTGGACGATTAAGATGTTTTAGTTTTGTTAAATAGTACTCGTATATTGCTGTTTTTATGCTTAATAATAACAAAATTTATTAAAATTATTCTCCCCTTATATTAATAATTGTTGTAGAATTTATATTCCAACATTCTTTTTTATATAATTTCATGGTTTCATTTCGAATAGACAATCAAATTTGAACTATATGTATTACAGAATACAATTTTCCCATGTAACCTTACATAAAAAATAGAAAAAAATTAAAAATTTTAAAATATTATTTATTTATAATAATATTTCAACAATTTACTCTAGATATAGTTTAATTTAACATTATTTAAT
>NW_027172900.1:0-308 GCF_018151085.1 Drosophila tropicalis
TTTTCAGTTTAGTAAAGATTGTCTTGCAAAGCAGCTAGTTAAGAGAGGCATCAGTTTATATTAGACATAACCCCAAAGGAAGGTCAATGGTTACATCAGAGTTGGATGAAAGTTGTCTTCAGGGATAGCAAAGGTCAGTACTGGAAAGATTTACAGTTGGAAAATTCAACAAATACCGAATCCAAATGATCCTGTCTGAGAAGAGCTATTCAGGTTCATGATTTATTTGAGTTCGGACAACCGAAACGATATCTACGAAAACAATGTGACGAGGGAAGACAACAGTAATAAAGGAATTTCATATGAAA
>NW_027172901.1:0-732 GCF_018151085.1 Drosophila tropicalis
AGAACGACGAATCTGAGTCAGAAGACGATTATCAGGAGGGCCGAGTGTAAAGACGAGATGGGCACACTGATCTCAGATTACCCCTATTTTGATGAGGCGTGTAGCAGCTGAGAGTGAGAGGCATCTAAGAGAGAGAGTCGGGAGTCGAAAGTCAGTCGTCGTCGAGAACGGGCAAGATAAAAACAGGTTACGAGAGCGTTCCGGCAGTTGTGAAATTAATTATTATTCTCAAAGAAATATATGTACTACACCTCAATTTAATCATTTCAGTTAATATTATGTACAATAAACTATTACAAATATAATGTTAACCTCACATAGATATGTCCGTCCGTCTGTCCTACGTCAATCCCTGACTGTCTGGATCAGCGCAAGCTACTCCTAGACGTAAAAGCTAAAATTTTGCATTTAGGTTTGTATATGCATCACTGTTTAACTTGTCTCAATAACTGTTCAAAATGGGGGGGACTGTATGATATATAGCTCCCATATAAACAATTGGTGGAAAACAGTGACTTTAGTCGACTAGTTGCTTTTGACGAAATTGTCATTTAATCTATATTATATTGTCGAAGTTTTACATAGATATTAAGACTTTGCCAAATTTGATCAAGATCAGGTGACTATATCATAAAGCTCCCATAAGGAACGTCGGTGCCAGTGGTGAACAGTGACTTTTATGAATGACTTCGTTACTTTTTTGACGCGATTGCTTTAAAATTAAACATTTGC
>NW_027172902.1:0-1644 GCF_018151085.1 Drosophila tropicalis
ATATGCATTTGTTTATGAGGAACACAACGATTGTTGTTTTCGTTATTCACCAATGCTTTTTTATGTATTCCCAAGCAGTTGCGACCATCATCCGTAATTAAAGCTGCCTGTTTTGACAGCGTTATGAAGAGTCGTTGCCGAATAAAAGATTAATACAGTCAAATTAATTATAAACAGGTCAAAAAAAAAAAAACCCGCTTCTAACCAGGAAAAACAAATTAAAATGTATAACGCTTTTTTTTCTTTCCAAATACACATTAAAAAAAAAACCAAAACACTCTTAAAAATATTTAATACTATTTTCGCAAATATACTTACACATATGTAATTAGAGATAGCCAAATCAGTTAAATGCGCCCTCTTCGTTTATAAATGCTAAGTTTTTATAACAATTAAATCGGATAGAAGATAGTTTGCTGCTTTTCTTAGGGATCTGTAGTATTATTATATTTAGCAGTAAAAAGAAGCCAAAGTGAATAATTAATGCATGCGTTTTTTTTTTTTTTTTTCGAACGATTAATGGATTGCTTTTAAATAGAAATATTTTTTTTTCTTTCTACACGGAGGACATACGAAAATACGGATTCGGATTCTTACTGATACGCGTTCATATCTTCCAACATATAGAATTCTACGACAAAATTCGATATTACGATTACAGACCAGAAAAGAAGTGCGTAAGTCCTCTCTGCCAACTTCGGCATACCATGCACCAGGTGAACATATATTTTGAAATTTTGAACACCAAAGAAATGTATGTCTATTAGCATATGCTATCTCGCTTACTCTCACAAAAACACACGAACACTCTAGCCATGCCACTAGCAAAACTCCGCCCTTAAGTGGACCGTATAGTTAAACTAGTTTATACGTATATATATTATGATGTTGGGTACGTCTACTGGTTTCTGTTGGAGGTTGCCGTTGTTGGGACCTAACTTATGAGAGATGATTTATGTTAATCAGCGATGGATACGATAAAGGCATCTGAATCACTATCATTATGTTGTGTCCTTCCACTGGTTCCTGTTGGGCGTTGCCGTTGGTTCGTTAGATCCAGATTCTTCTAAGACTTGAGTGCGGGGCAGCTCGCTAGATTGTTTGTTAACTTCTCCCTTCTAAGTTCATTGCCGTCTTCGGTGATGCTATGACCCTTGGACAAATCTTTGTATTTTAACCGCTGACTTCCTCTGGTACCGGCAATGACCGACTACGACGAGGCTACATAGAGCAAGAGGCTTACATGAACTCCGATCGCGAACCAGAACTGGGGGGATCCGTTGGATTTCCTATAATCATGCAGCTCCCGGATGGCATTTAGGTTGAGTTCACTCATTTGCCGCAGCAGAGGTAGACTTAACTGGTTGCTGGGCTGCGTACGGCATATAACTGATTGCCCCAAACGTAGTCCGGCGAGCGCAGGCAGGTGTCATGCTTAGCTAGTTTGCAAAATGTTACGTGATTGTTGGTAACGCATTCTGTGACCGTCTCTCACCCCGTCGTCGCATTGTGCCACTATGTTGTCGGTATCTGTAGTATGGTGTCCACATGTATCGCAGAAAAACTAATGACTCCATCTTTATATTCATATCTATAGACTCCGGCACTATATCTATATCTATATCTATATCTATATTTATATCT
>NW_027172903.1:0-730 GCF_018151085.1 Drosophila tropicalis
AGAACGAAAGCATCTCAGACTTCATACAAATATATATATATTGCCCGATCCGCTTTGACAGAGACGAGTTCAACTAGCCATGTCCGTCCGTCCATCCCGTCCGTCCCGTCCGTCCGTCCGTCCGTCCGTCCCGTCTGGATCAACGCAAAGCTCTCTAGACCGTAAGAGCTACAGAGCACGTAGGCTTGTATATACCGCAGGCGTTGTATATCTCGGATTCAACGGATCGGACCACTATATCATATAGCTCCCATACAAACCCCAAAGTCACGAACAGTGACTTTCTTAATACCTTCGTTATTTTCTATCGCTATTATCATGAAACTAATATTAGAGAGTTTACTACGCCTATAAGCGACTATGCCAAATTTGATCGAGATCGGGTGACTATATCATATAGCTCCCATAGGAACGATTGGTCGAAAACAGTGACTTTTGTAAATAAATTCGTTACTTTTAACGCGATTGCTTTAATTAAACATTTCTTAATTTAATATATATGTTAATGACTGTGCCAAATTTAATAAAGATCGGGTGACTATATCATATAAATCCCATGGGAACGATCGGTGGAAAAACAGTGACTTTGATCAATACTCTGGTTATTTCCTATGATTGTAGGCCTTTCTTTTCTCCAACTTAAGCCTTTTAGATAAAAACGTTCTTCCACATTGATGGCTAATAGGTAAGGATAGAGTTACCAAAAAAGTTACAAGGGTATACAAACTTT
>NW_027172904.1:0-1367 GCF_018151085.1 Drosophila tropicalis
TGTTGGCGGCATGAAACAATGGTAAATCTCTTCTTCGCTGTTCATTGGGGATGCAGTAAGGGATGTGCCACTATGCAAGCCACCTGGCCAAACGTATGCCATGCGTCCAGGCGTTGGACCATTGCCGCCTCCTCAGCCACGTTAAGCATCAGCACCAACGGTATCAGCATTCATTCCCATCAATGTGGAGCCAGGCATCACAACAACATATATATATATATTTTTTTTTTTGTATTTTTTATTATTTTGTTTTAAGGGGGTAACCATTTGGTCTGCGCGTCTAGTCAGTCGCATGGACAAATAAACATCTTCGTCGTCCTTCCATTACATATATGTATGTAGTACTTGTTTTACTTTAGTTGCTTTTAAGGCTTTTAATTTAACGAAAAAACAGAAAGGAAAAAGAAAAAAAACCATAAGAAGAGATATATATGTATATATGTATATGTATGTTTATATGTTCATATATTGCTGCACTGTGACATGTAGGCGCTTAGATTTATGAGTAAGCAAATAAATAAAAAGAAAAACAGCAAAAAATAGAATAAAACCATTTGATGCCGTTATGCCTTGCCATGTCCGTACTTTCCGCTTGCAGTCCACTTTGCATGGACAATGAATGCATTTCTTTTCCATTCCATCTTTTCCTCGAAATTTTCTTCCTGGTTTTGGTCGAAAATTGATACGCTTGCCAACGTTATGGAGAAAAAAACCAACACAAAACTGTTGCATGCTTTGGAGCACCACTCACAAATTCTGTTGACGCAAGGGTATTACAAGGCATCAGCCAAATGTATACATACAGACTAGTTGGTAAGTGGGGGGAATACCCTATAATTGCTCACAATGTCTATATGAGACTAGATTGAAGGTATTTTACATCAAAAACCTGAAATTTATCCTCAAAAGCAACAAAATAGGAGAAGGCTGCTACATAAAATAAATACTTTTCCGAATTCCTTCAATAGTAAAATAACTATTGTAAATTTTACTTAAATCAAGATCGGGGAGAAGGACCTAGGTTATATCAACATACATTATAAAAATCAAATTGACAAACGGAGCATAGTTATTTTCTTGATTCATGGCAAAGGATCTAATAATGTTTAATGGCGAAACTTCCGCCTAAAAGTATGTAGGTGCTGAAAAGTATTCATTATTTTTAGCAAATTTAAACCTTTAACTTAAGTTAAAAATGTGCAATCAAAAAAATCTTTTCCTGAAGCCAATGATTAGTTTTTCATTAACAGTTAATTAAGACTGGGTAAATGTTTAGTCGAATTATAAATCGAAAGATAATGCTTCGTATACTACTTCCCTCACAAAATATATGCAGTTTCAAGTCACTCCATTCATCTCTACCCCAA
>NW_027172905.1:0-1085 GCF_018151085.1 Drosophila tropicalis
GCCAAAATGTATGTAACAGGCAGAAGGAAGCTTCTCCGACTCTATAAAGTATATATATTCTTGATCAGGATCAACAGCCGAGTCGATCTAGCCATGTCCGTCTGTCCGTCCGCCCGTCCGTCCGTCCATCCGTCCGTCCGTATGAACACGCAGATCTCGGAGACTATAAGAGCTAGAGCCACCAAATTTGGTATGTATACTCGTGTATTATGTACATATATAGAGTTAATTAGAATTTTGGCCACGCCCCCTTACGCCCCCAGGAATCACATAAAACTATTTTCCTTAAAAATTATAACAGCTAGAGACATCAAATTTAGTTTGTATACCCGTTTAGTTGGCGCGCAGAAATACGTTGTTCAAACTTTTTGCCACGCCCCCTTACGCCCCCAGGAATCACATAAAACTGTTTTTCTTAAAAAGTATAATAGCTAGAAACATCAAATTTGGTATGCGGACTAGTTTAATAGACGCGCAGAAACTGGCTATTTAAAAATTTTGCCACGCCCACTTTTGCCCCCGCAAATTAAACAAAACTGATTTTATCAAAAACAAACAAAGCTTAAGTCACCAAATTTAGTATGTATACTGGCTTAGTATGCGCGCAGAGTATATATATTTTCATATTTTGCCACGCCCACTTCCGCCTCCATAATTAAGAAAAACCGATTTTCTCCTGTGGTTTTTTGACTATCGCATTCAAATTAGGCAGACTAATTAATCTTATCTATTTCTACAAAACTACCAAATTTTATTGAAATCGGACTAGAAACATGCAAAATATGAGTATGAACGTATTTTACTAAGCGGTCCACAAGGCCAGAATTGGCCGTTGGCTAGTGGCGGAGCTAGAGTGCTCGTGTCTTCGTAGAGTGAGCGAGATAGCATATAGTATAAGACATGTAAAAACAATTTAATAGACAAACATTTGGTTTTCGAAATTTGAAATATTTGTTTCACCTGGTGTATGGTATACCCAAGTCGACGAGTCGACTTACTTGCTTCATTTTACTTTTTGTTTTCACTTTTTATATTATTCAAAGATAAACTTTTGTTTTATTTTTGATGTTGACTCTATGAGTTCA
>NW_027172906.1:0-2520 GCF_018151085.1 Drosophila tropicalis
AATTCTGTGTATAAGAATATACTGACCAGTTCTGACACAAGGGTTAATGTGCAGAGTAAGCCTTCACAACTAGAGAATAAAAAGAGATGAAAGCACAAAAAACAAAAACACGTATCACAGAGTCGCGGGTAGGCAAAAGACGAGAGCGCAAATCAATCAAAAATAGGAAAGAGCGGGAGAGCGCGTCAAATTGAACACATGCAACAACAATTTGTAAGCAAGAGCGCGAGAGTTAGTTAAAACGGTAAAGACACAAACGCAAAAGAGATAAGCAAAACAAAATGGGTGAGAGAGTCCAACTTTCTAAAAATATCCGTTGCAAGTATAGGCAGTCCAAGAATGAATTAGACGAGCACTCCGCAAGAATAAATTATCTGATAACGGAATTACTACATGCTGCCGATTGGGAGGAGAATAGTGAAAACATGCGCGTTGCAATGGCAGAAAAAGATGAGGAGCTGCATACCACAAATCAGCGTATCAGTGCCTTGCAAGATGAACTAAGTGAAGAGCGTACAAGGGTGGAGCAATTATTGGCCAGATTGGCAAAAACAATGGCAATGCAATTAGAACAGTTGTACGAGCAGCAGACAGTAAGCCAAACCGAATTGCTCGAACGTAATCAAGAATCAAATGCCAAGGTTAAGAAGCTGGAGCGAAAGTTGTGCCAGGCTCAGGAGGATTGCCATGCGCATGATCAGCGGCACAAGCTCGAGTTGGAACAGCTCCATAGCCAGCATGTCAAAGAGATGAAGAACTTGCAGGAAAAACTAGACCATCAGGCAATCAGATTCGAGGGTCATCAGAAGCAGTTCGACAATTTGTTATTCCGTTATGACCAGCTGCATGCCAGTGCCGCTGAGGCGGAGTGCCATCTCAGCCAGGTGCGCCAACAGATGGCCGAAAAAGAGCAGGAATTTGGTCAGGTGGATGGCGAAATAGTTCAACTGCGTAGCCAGAATGAAGCCCACGAAAAGCACATTGATTCGCTTGTAACGGAGCGTTCCAGCGAGAAGCAGCTATTTGAAGAGCAATTGGAGTCTCAGGACATAGCTGCCATTGAAATAGTGGCCAGACTTAATGAACTCATGTCTAATAATATAGTAACAGCCACTATTCCATGCCCAACACCACCACCTACCCAAGTTCATTGCAGTTTAGCTGTGGGTCCACGAATTTCTCGCAATTGCGTAACAGACTGTTGCATTTCGAAGCCGGCTTCGAGCAACTGGAATCCAGTCGTCAATTGTTGGATGAGGAGTTGGCCGAAGCATCTCGAAAGGCCTCAGATTTGGCCAGTGTGAAAGCTGAGCTGGAGCGACAGGTGCATAGCCTGGAGGAAAAGCTGAAGACCGAGAATGATCTTTGCAAAATGGCCAATCAAATGAAACATCTTAATTGCTCTCTCCAGAATATGGAGGAGGTCAATTAAGATGTTTCATTTGATTGGCCATTTTGGTATTGCCAAGATCATTCTCGGTCTTCAGCTTTTCCTCCAGGCTATGCACCTGTCGCTCCAGCTCAGCTTTCACACGGCCAAATCTGAGGCCTTTCGAGATGCTTCGGCCAACTCCTCATCCAACAATTGACGACTGGATTCCAGTTGCTCGAAGCCGGCTTCGAAATGCAACAGTCTGTTACGCAATTGCGAGAAATTCGTGGACCCACAGCTAAACTGCAATGAACTTGGAGTAGGTGGTGGTGTTGGGCATGGAATAGTGGCTGTTACTATATTATTAGACATGAGTTCATTAAGTCTGGCCACTATTTCAATGGCAGCTATGTCCTGAGACTCCAATTGCTCTTCAAATAGCTGCTTCTCGCTGGAACGCTCCGTTACAAGCGAATCAATGTGCTTTTCGTGGGCTTCATTCTGGCTACGCAGTTGAACTATTTCGCCATCCACCTGACCAAATTCCTGCTCTTTTCGGCCATCTGTTGGCGCACCTGGCTGAGATGGCACTCCGCCTCAGCGGCACTGGCATGCAGCTGGTCATAACGGAATAACAAATTGTCGAACTGCTTCTGATGACCCTCGAATCTGATTGCCTGATGGTCTAGTTTTTCCTGCAAGTTCTTCATCTCTTTGACATGCTGGCTATGGAGCTGTTCCAACTCGAGCTTGTGCCGCTGATCATGCGCATGGCAATCCTCCTGAGCCTGGCACAACTTTCGCTCCAGTCTTAACCTTGGCATTTGATTCTTGATTACGTTCGAGCAATTCGGTTTGGCTTACTGTCTGCTGCTCGTACAACTGTTCTAATTGCATTGCCCGTTGTTGCTCTTGACGCCAATTCGCTTCCAGGGTTTGTAAGGTTTTCTCAATCAAGCTAAGATTGTCCCCTGTTGGCAATTCATCTTCGTCTAGAGATCCATTGTACTGTTGCATTAGCGGTGTTGTTGTTTTGCTTATCTCTTTTGCGTAAGTTTTGATTTTATTTAAATTTAAACAAAAGCGACAGCAAGAATTCGCGAAATGAAAATAAAATTCGGATGTTGAAATTATTATTAATTAAACCG
>NW_027172908.1:0-4919 GCF_018151085.1 Drosophila tropicalis
TCTCTCTGTGACCACTCTGGCATATTTCTCAGAGAGCGAACGATTATGAGATCTGCGAGAGTTATGAGAGAGAGCAAGCGTGGAAGTCTAAGCAAAACGGTTGAACAAGACGGTTGTGTAATTAATTCTAAGTTCACCCATTGTGTACCTAACCTAACCGTGAATAAGAACTGTGTTACTAAAAGAACATTCATATAAACTGTCAATTGAACTAAACTAATAAAGACACCTAAAGCTAAACTCCTAGTGGCATCCTATCATAACTTCAGAAGTGGTCCTTATCCACATACATAATGAGTAACGAAATAAATATAGCTGATATTCAGTAGATCAATTAAAGCAATGGTTAGTGGCACTAAAAATGCCATCAAGTGGTCCTAAAGCCGAACTAGTGCTCCGTTTAAATCAAATTCCAATCAAGACACGTGGCAGCGCACCACCTATGGACGACGAACACGATTTTTCAAGCCACGATCTGAATGACATAGAATTGCTTCACCCAGAGCAGTCACCCAGACAAATATCACGACGCCAGAGCGACGCCAATGATGATGACGCCTTACAACAAGAAACGGTAAATTCATGCGAATTCTCGTCGGTTCGGCGCCTGTTTGAGCAGCTTCAGTTGTTGGTTCAAGGCCATGAACAAGCCCCTAACGGATCTTCAAAAAATTCGGGCAACAGTGGCAACGCCGCCACCAATTCCCATAAGCATGGCAACTCTTCCGATAACATTGATAACGATAGTGGCGCTGGCAACTCCGTTATCGAAGCTCCAGGGATGGCTCTCTCGCTGGCCAAAGAAATTTTGTTTGACTTCAATGGCACCTCGTGCCCTAAGAGATGGACAGCTCAATTGACGAATATTGGCGAAGTCTATAATCTGAGCGACAACCACTTGCGGATGCTCTTGGCTACATGCCGAACTTTCTCGCATTCGTGAGCCGGTAGCAGCTCTGTGCGATCAGCTGATTGCAGCCTTCGGTGAAAAGACGTCTAAATCTGAGATGCGCCGCCAGTTCGAGAAACGCAAATGGCAACCAAGCGAAAGATTTGCCATATACATGGAGGATAAGCTAATGCTGGCTAATCAAGTCAACATCGACGACGAGGAGCTTTTGGATCAGGTCATCGAAGGCATCCCGGACAAAGGTCTGCGCACACAAGCGCGCATCCAATGCTTCACTAGTCCTAGACAAATGTTAAAGGCATTTGCTGGGGTGCACCTTGACGTCGCTGAGCAAACTACAAAGGACATAAACACCGGCACCAGACGTCATGAGTTACGTTGCCGCAACTGTAACATTAAAGGACATTTGTGGAAGGATTGCAACAAGACGATTAGAGCCCGTGGCTCATGTTATGTTTGCGGTTCAATGGAACACTGGGCAGCTAAATGCCCGGCCAAGACGCGCTATTCGACTAAGGGCAACTTCCCAGAACCTGGCGGTGTTCCGCTAAGAAGACCGAATCAGCCAGGAGCGGCGGCCCAAATGATGACGACTACCCAAGCAAAAGCCGCCTTCATATAACCCAGCACAACAACAATTATGTAAGAAGATTTAAGATAAATTTTGTAGACATTCCTTATCATTCCATTATTGTAGCGTGCCTCGTAGACTCGGGGAGTCCAATCTCTATAATTAAGAAGAAGTTCCCACCCGTCGAAGCGCAAATATCTTCAGTCGATACACCCTATCACGGCATTAATGAAAGCCAACTAATTATTTTTGGAAAAACATTATGTTACATTATGAAAAATTCAAATAAAATTTACTTTCACTTAGTTATTGTCTCCGACGAGTCTATGAGCTGCGACGCTATTTTTGGAAGGGATTTTTTTGGAAGCATGCGATATAAAATTAGATTTAGATTGTTTAAAGACTGCCATAGTAGAAGAACGTAAATGTTTAAGTAAAATCACCACAAGCGACTTGTCAGCAACACAAAACAAAAATAACGATAATAGAAAAACAGTTATTGAAAATTGTAATGGAAAAGAAGACGAAATTGTTAGTGAAATATCAGAAATGAAAGTCAAGAACATTTATGTAAAGGTAGACAAAACTGATGAAATGCTTAATGTATGTGAATACGTTAACGACAAATTTTCTAATGAATATGAACATGTGTATGAAGAGTTTAGTAATGTAAACGAAAATGTTACTCTTAATGAACAAGCAGTTAATGCAAAAGATGTGAATGAAAATATGTTTAATGATAATGAAACAAAAATTATAAGAAAAGAAGTATTTAGTGCAGACAAAAACACAAAAATTGATCACAAACCACAAGATACACTAACAAACGAGACTTTCATAGGAGAAACCAGAGAACAACCAGGAAACAATGAAGAGAAATTGTACTTGGTAGAGGATTTTGACAAGAGCATGCTAAAGATTTGCCACATTAACGAAGACGATTTAGAATCAGAATATGTGATTAGTAAGGATATCGAGTATAAAACGCGTCGCCAATTTCAGCAATTAGTTAGAAACAAGTATATTGATGCCTATAGACCAGAAACACCAGATATCAAGTGCTCAATGAAGCTAAGCTTACAGAATTCTAAACCGTTTAGTTGTGCACCTAGGCGATTAGCATATACAGAGAAGGAAAACCTACAACTTTTGCTGGACGAATACCTAAAAGAAGGAATTATTAGGCCAAGCGATTCTGAATACACGTCACCCATTGTGTTAGTAAAGAAAAAACTGGGGATATACGTTTATGCATAGACTTTAGAAAGTTAAATAAGATTATTGTTAAAGACAATTACCCCCTACCACTAATTGACGATTTATTGAACAGACTAGTTAACAAACGGGTCTTTTCAAAATTAGATTTGAAGAACGGATATTTTCATGTCTTCGTTGACGAAGAGTCAGTCAAATACACATCCTTTATTACACCACTTGGACAATATGAGTTTTTAAGAATGCCAATGGGGATAAAAAAACGCATCACATGTATTTCAAAGATTTATTAACCGAATTTTTGAAGATATGATTCGAAAAGGAGAAGTCCTCGTCTACATGGACGACATCATGGTAGCTAGTGCGAATAAAGGGTGTTTTTTTAAGCGTTTGGTTTTTAAAATTGAAATGAAACACACAAAATTTGAATATTACTGTTAAATTTTTATTCGAGATGATAAAACAATCTCTGCCAATTACTTTTTAAAAATGACTTCATGTAAATGTTGGCCGCGACTGCGTTTCAAGTGATCAACACGGAAGGTCCAATTTTGCACCACTTTTTCCAGCATATCTAAGGGAATTCCGCCAATAACACGACTGATATTGTCTTCCAATGCACCAATTGACGCTGGTTTGTCCTGGTAAACCAATGACTTTACATATCCCCTTCTGTGCGCACTCTCCGTACACGATTCGATGGTTGAATGTCCAATAAAGTAAAATGTGTGCGAAATCTGTCCACAATTGCCTTTATGGCTTGCTCGGTTGGTCGGTTGTGTCGACCATAATATGGACGTAATTTGCGAAACACATTTTTCACAGAACACGAATTTTGATAATAAATTTCAATGATTTGTAAACGTTGTTCGGGCGTAAGTCTTTCCATGATGAAATGGCAAACTAAACTGAGCATTTTTCACTTTCACAGCTGTCATGAACATCATGCGGTATGTCAGTGTTGCCAACGTGAAAAACCAAACGCTTAAAAAAACACCCTTTATAAAGGATCATATGCAAACGTTAGAAGAAGTATTTGAAAGATTAGTTCAGAACAAATTGAGGTTACGAATGGATAAGTGCGAATTTTTTATGTCAAGCATAAAGTACCTGGGCTACAAAATTACGGAGAATGGAATTAGTGCAGATGATAAGGGCTTAGATGCAGTTAAAAATTTCCCAGTACCAGACAAAATACATGCGGTTAAGAGTTTCTTAGGATTATGCTCGTACTTTCGAAGATTTATAAAAGATTTCTCAATAATAGCCAAGCCTTTATATGATTTAATGAAGAAAGATAAAGAGTTTAAATTTGGAAAGATTGAACTAGACTGTTTCTTAATGCTCAAACAAAAACTTATTGAGGCACCTGTATTGTCAATTTACGATCATAGAGACGAAACAGAATTGCATTGCGATGCAAGCGCTTTGGGTTTTGGCGCAGCCTTGTTACAGAAGAAAGCGGATAGCAAATGGCATCCGATATTTTATTTTTCCAAAAGAACGAGCGAAGTTGAGTCAAAATATCATAGTTTCGAATTGGAAACGCTAGCAATTGTATATGCCTTGCGTAGATTCAGAATATATGTTCAAGGGAAACGTTTCAAAATTTTAACAGACTGCAACTCCTTGACGCTTACTTTAAACAAAGTAGAATTAAACCCCAGAATAGCAAGATGGGCGCTCGAGCTCCAAGAATATGACTACGAACTAGTACATCGATCGGGTTATCAAATGCAGCATGTGGATGCTTTAAGTAGATGCGCCAATGTTATGGTAATAGAGCCCAACAGTTTTGAGGATAATTTAGTTATTTGCCAGGGGAAAGATCTAGAGCTGCAGGAAATTAGGAAATGTTAGAGAATTCAGAGCACAAATGGTATGAGATGAGAAACGGGGTTGTTTATAGAAAAACGAATGATAAAAGAATTATTTTTTATGTTCCTAAAGGTATGGAGAATCATGTCCTATATAAGTACCACGATGAATTGGGTCACGTAGGTAGGGATAAAATGTTAGATGCAATAGGGAAGAGTTACTGGTTCCCAAATCTTAAAGATAAGGCGACAAAACATATACAAAACTGTTTACGATGCGTAGCTTTCTCTCCCAAATGCGGCAAAGGGGAAGGGTTTTTGAACAGCATCCCAAAAGGGGACAAACCATTTGACTTAGTCCATATTGACCATTACGGTCCGATTGAAGCAGGAAGAGCAAAGTTTT